>NC_040037.1:48208816-48295365 GCF_003713205.1 Coffea eugenioides | reverse complement strand
AATAAATTGGTACCTTGACCATTTCTTTTATTTTGGAGGATAAATAAGTGATTTCACTTCATTGGGCCCCGATTGCAAGGGAGGTACACTCTATCCCTCACTTGCACTTTATTTTTCCTACGTGCTCCTATGTGTTATGTGAATATGCCTGTCTACTTCGCTTTCCTTACCTCCCTGCGTGCATTTACTTGCTTTTTACTTTTATTTAAGTTTTTATGGGGTATGTGTACACCTCTTGGCTTGTAATAGATAGTGCTCGGAGAGCATCTGGTCCATTCACCCTTTCCCTTTTATGCTTTTATGGGGTATGTGTACACCTCTTGGCTTGTAATAGATAGCGCTCGGAGAGCATCTGGTCCATTCACCCTTTCCCTTTTATGCTTTTATGGGGTATGTGTACACCTCTTGGCTTGTAATAGATAGCGCTCGGAGAGCATCTGGTCCATTTCCCCTTCCCCTTGGTTGCTTGTTTTTGTTGCTACATGTTTAATTGCTTTAGTAGGCTCTTGCATCTAGTCGAGCATGCTAAGTGCTACGTGCTACGTGTTTACGAGCGTTTTGGCATGTCTACTTGCTTTCATAACCATGAATGAATGGAATGGATGAATGTACGCCACCACACTAGTCCAATGCTAGTTGTGGCTCATTAGGCCATCCCTTTTTGTTAGTGCATATTTGCATGTTCACTACATGTCATGCATTTTTCTTAGTTTTATCATTTGGCATGCTCCTCGAGCCCCTTTTCCCTCATTTTAGGATTTTTTGCATCTCATGCTAGTTAGGGTACATTTGCCTGAAGAGTCCCCTTAAATATGGGATATAGACGAGTGTGGCTTTTTCTAAGCCTTAGCACGCTTGTATTCCCTCTATCAAAGGGCAAATTGAGTCACGATTTAGGTCTCCCCGTACCCAATATGCATAAATTCCCTAAGCTCATGCATTCTCAATCCAATCTATCATTACACTTTCACTTTTGTCTCATTTGTACACATGCACCCTTTTATCACTTTCACTTGCACACGAACACTTTTTTATCTTCACTTGCACACGAACACTCTTATCTTCACTCGCACACGAGTACTTTCATCTTCATTTGCACACCGACACTTTCGCACTTTTCTTTAAATTGCATACATGCATTTTTTGCCCACTTGCACTTGGAGTATATATATTTGCATTCAAAGACATTTGCACACCTCCACTTGTATCGTATTTTATCAATTTTCCCACTTCACACAAACTCACACTTTCACATGGCATGCATTCCACTCATTTTTTACGTCATTTAGGTTTAGGTGTGACCTCTCCAAAAGGATCATTATTGGGCTTCACAACTAATGTGATTGGCACCACTCAACCTTTGAAGAGAAATTTCCCCCCATACCCCTAGGTCTAGGGTTTTGCATTCATATAGACATATCCAACACGCGATACATACCTTGGGTAGAAAATTAGGGAAAAATTGGTTTAAGTCACGCAACTAGCCTTGGCTAGGTCGAAGGGGTGCCTTGGATTTTTATCCTTGCCTTCCCCTTTGTCAAATGTGACCCCCGATCCCTCTTTTGGTTACGCAGACCCAAAAGTTCTCAAAAAGGGTTTATTTACTTTTTATTCAAAAACAAAAATCATTTTTGGGTGACTTGGTACACCCTAACTCTATACCAAGTGGCGACTCCATTTTTGATACAAAAAACCCTTTTGAACTTCACTTGGCCAAATCGTCGCATTATAAGTCCCATGGCCTTTTACTTTTCACATTGCACACCACACACCACACCACAACACAATCCACTCACACTTTCGCATTCAAAAAGTGGGGCGCGACAGTTGGCGACTCCACTGGGGACTTCCTAAGTGGGTCCAAGCATTTGACTTAGCCATTCGTTTCCTTTTTCTACCCTTTTTATGCATTGCATTTGGATATTAGGCTTGCATTTTCCATTTTTAGGGCCTTTTTGCCTCGCGCGCGTATCCAACTATTCCCTCACTCACGTATGTGTGATTGGTTGATTGGATGTGTGTTTACTTGTTATCTCGCGCTTGCATTGCATTTTGGGAGGTATGGGTCACCCTAGAGCCTCGCGTTGGTTCTTGACCCTTCCCCTCCAAACGAGCACTAGCATACGAGCATACGCTTTACTTCTTTTATCCCTTTTATTTTTCTTTAGTGGCTTGTCACGCCACTCTACCCTATTAGGATTAGGTGACTCACTTGGACATGTGATCACGACACGATGTGTGTGTAGCATGTTCCAATGGGTCACTCAATCTTCCACTTAAAGCTATTGGTTGATAGCCTTTAGCTTTTGGTCGAAGATTGAGGTTTTGATAGATTCACTCAAACACGTAGCCGTGACACGATGTGTGCGTAGCGGTGTTTGGGGAATCGCTCGAGCCACCGACAAAGAATCTTGGGATTGATGACCCTTGATTTCTAAGTCTGAAGGCTCGGGGACCTGAGCTTATCGAGTCTAGATGCATTAGCGAACCCCAACCTCATGCATCCATGATAGCTTGCCTAGGGTAGAGTCTACCTTACCCTATTAGGGACACGATTCACGAGGGGAGGGGTCCAACCCCTTTCTCCTTTTTATTGCTTTATTTCTTTGTATTTATTTCGTTGCTGCAATGTGTTATGTGCATTTATCTGGCTGAGCTAACTTTTCTTGGTTTTGTGTCCCCATTGCATTCACAAACTCTAGCAAATAAGAGGTCTGGTACGACCTCCTTTTAGAACCTACCCTTATAGATAGGTTATTGCACGTTTAAATATTTTGGTATATTGCATTCATAGATTAGTAATTGCATATCATTCTAGGCCTACCTTGGCGTATAAAAGGTCCTTTTAGATCATGTTTTCATTCCAAATTGCATATTTACATTGCTTTAATAAACTGGCATCATGCATTAACCATAGAAAGGGAATGCCACATAGGGAATCCCGTGTTTAGGAATAAGCCACCTTGTGTCTCGGATACTTAATCCAATGAGACTTGCACGTTTATATTTCATGTACCATCCAAAGGGGTAGTGCACAAGGTAAGGTAAGATCCGATCATTTTCATAGAGTGATCTTTGGAATATGAGCATCTAATAATCACTTTTTGGCCATTTTATCAAAAATTGGTAAAAATCCCTTGCGCGAAGGACATTAATTTGAAGAAATTCACAAATGATTCCTCCTATTGAGATGATAAATAAATTGAGGCCAAATTGTGATTTTAGAAGGCTCATAGACTGATTTTCTGAAACCACCAATGGCCGGCCGATTCGATCAATCCATTTTGTCAATTCATAATCAATTTTAAATAAACCATTCTTTTGACCAATTTACCCTTTTTAGGGTCCTTCGGTCGCTTTTAAATAAATTATCAATTTAATTGACCAAATTACCCTTTTTAGGGTCTTTTGACCAATTTACCCTTTTTAGGGTCATTCGGCCGATTTTTGAATAAATCCCTAATTCAATTTCATTTGACCAATTTACCCATTTTTAGGGCAACCAAGCCGATTTTGAATAAATCAAGTTTCGTTCAATCTATTTGATCAATTTACCCTTTTTTAGGGTGATCTGATTATTTTTGGATAAATTTCATTCAATTCATTTGACCTGTTTCCCTTTTTAGGGTAATTCGGTCGATTTTAAATAAATTGTCAATTTCATTCAACCCATTTGCCCTATTAGGATTTCATTGTCAAATTCCAAATTGGGAGATCTAGTCAATTTTGAAAAATCGTCCATTGCATCCAATCATTTGATCAATTAGGGTTTTGACCCGTAATTCACTGAGAAAATTTGTTAAAACGAATTCCAATATTTTCGATGGGAGGTTCGTCAAGGTCAAACCCGTGCCTTTTGCAAATCAAAGGTGATCAATCTATTCGGACGTTGACCTCATTTTGACAAATCTCTCGTCACCCCAATTGACCAAATTCTTTCAAAATTATTTTTCACTCCATGAGCTGATTGGATCCATCAGGTATTGTATAGTGCCTGCTCTGGAGGATTGCATTTTCATGCTAGGCCTACCCTTGGCATAAAAGGGTTCTCCCATAGGACATGCATACCGATTTTGCAGTTTTGCCTACTAACTCGGGGTATTTTTCTTTTGTTTCCCCCCTCCCCTGCATTCATAAAAATATTTCAATAAGACGAAAATGTTCTTCTATATCTGATGATAATTTTAATCCAATAAAGTTTGAAGATTACAAGTGTTATTTGATTCTTGGGCGGATCCTACGATGAAAACCCTCTGAGAGATGTTGTAATTGTTTTCCAAAGGGAAATTTTGTATATTTGAAAAGGAGACAAAAGTGTATATGTGGAGCTCTTTACAAGTTTCTCCCTTCTCACTTGTATCGTAATTGAATGAGAAAATTTGTTTCAAACTTTTTCAGCAATAAACTGTTTGGACAATCATTGTTTTGTGTATATTTATGTACATTTCATTCTTTATTCTTATTCATTGGAGATTTCATGATGAATTTTAAGAAATAAGACTAAATTGGGATTTTTTTCAACCTCCGACCTGAAAATTCACAATAAGAGTGTTCAGAATTAAAAGAGGTCATTCAGAAGGCCCAATGAGATATCTTTTTTCCTTCACTGAACCCCAAAATAAAATCAGTCACATTGATTGATAAATCGCAAATTGGGGCCATCTTTGCTTGAAAATATCCATTGTGTTTAATCGATTCAATCACATCTAAGTGAAAGCAGAAATGTGCATCATCCTTATTCGTTTGGAAAATTTGGAGTGATACTTCGAGCATTCTTTTCTCTACCTATACAGATTTTTATCACTTGCTCTCCCATTTGAGCCTATGAAAGAATAATTTCGTTTCAAATAAGAGCCCTAATGATCACTACCCTATGTTGGAAAATTTTCAAATAACAAATAGGGGAATGGATTTTCAATAACCGTTTCGTTACTTTGGTTGTCATGAGGTGTAAGAATGATGCTTTGGCCGTCGTTTCTACAACCTAAACACTGATCACCCCTTGCATCCCCATTTTGAGCTAAAATTGGTGGTTCTTTTCTAATGCACTTATGATCGTACCCCGCATTGGGGAAGGAGATTGGGAAATTTTAAAAAGAAAAAGGAAAGGGGAAAAGCAAAAATGCTCGAATAAGGAGGGAACCGCAAATTGTGGAAAATTGACTCCACTTGGGTTCCGAATTTTGGAAAAAGAGAAAAGGAAGGGATTTGTCCGCGTGGATCGCCTATGTTTCACAAATATGGATGAACAAGGGTTTTCCTCAATCAGTTAATTCAGGTACATGCTAAAAATTTCCCATTAATGAAAGTTTCCTTTCAGAGTTGTTGTAAGGAATGGAATACAAGTCAGGCCATCTTCTTTTCCAATCAAACACTTTATCCCTAGTTATCCCTTTTGAGCCATCAGAATAAATTATTTCGTTTGGCAACCCCTGAGAATCGCAAACCCCACACTGGGGGCGAGTTTGAGTTGAAAAGAAAATTTCAAGAAGTGAAAAGTGAAAAGCAACAAGATCAAAAACAAAGGAAGAAAAGAGAACCTCAGTTCAAAAATAAACTGGGGCAAATTTTATGAAAGTTCAAAAGAATGGCAAAAGGCCGAAAAGTCAAAAGGAAAAAGGAAATGAAAGTGAAAAGCCTCAATTGAGCAAAAACCGAGGCAAATTCTGATTTTACCCTAAAATAGGGTTTGGCGCAACAATGCGATCTCAGATTCTTCAAACCAGTTTTGAAATCCGTTTTCAAGCCTTAACTTTTCTGAAGCACCCCACCTGACCCCATTACGAAAGCCGAAAGTCCTGACTTCTGTTCTTTGCAATGGCCCTATCAAGAAAATTTCTGATGCCGGAAAATTTTAGCTGTATTCTGAATTGATTAGGTGTGAGGTTGACACTGCTCTTCATGTGAAACCCCGCGGAGGCATTTTTGGATGAGCAAAATGAATGCAAAGAAAGATGCAAAAGGATTTGATGTTGAAAGACCCTGTTGGGTGATGATAAAAAGTCAAACCAAGTCCAAGAACCTGGAGTCCAGATGAGGGCGATGTTGAAAAATGCGATCTTCAGTGCAATGTCCTTTGAAAATTGCTTCTTTAGCTATCGTTTTCAAGCCAAATTACAAGCTAATAAAGTCCATCGTTGACTTATTCCTTCATGACAATCCAAAGTGAGGATTATGCTCATAAAAATTCATCGATCACTCATGATCATAAGGGTATAACCAGTTTCCACATGTTTAGCTATCACTTCTGTCCATACGTTACAAGCCTAGAAAGCTTGTATGTTGACTAAGTTTTCTTGAAAATAAGGGTAACAAACTCTTTGCTTTCACTAAGATGTGACATTGAATGGATTACATACAACTGGGGCACAAAAATGAGACAGATTCTTATCTCCCATTTCCTTAGCCATTTCAAAAATAAAGTCACTTGATTGGTCCTGAAAAGATGAGTCAACCAGAAGTGGTGACCCGTTACCCTAAGCACCAATGCTAAAAGTAAGGAAGAAATCTTCTTCTTAAATTTGGTGTTATTTCGAGGAATTCATCATGAAATTTCTGCATGAGTTCAAACTTGACGATTAAAGTTTCTTCACAATATTGTATATGTGCACTCTTTTCTAAATTTTAGAAAGTGCGGTTTTTCTTTGTTCAAGTAAATGGGAAATCATCTAAACCAATTTTTGCAATCAAATGGGCCCAAACTGGGGCAAAATTTTTATTTGCAAAATTTCGCAAAATAAGCCCACACAGGGGCAAATATTTTTGTTGTCCAATTGAGGATTTCGTCCAAGAATCAAAATAATGCATTTTTTCAAATCAGTCACGCTCATTTGAGTGCATGTAAGCCCTGTGCAGGTATTCATAGTTGAAATCGACGAAAGAGCGTCTGGTGATATGGAAGGCCGATGCCGAAGAAAGAGAGGAGAAAGAAGGGAGAAGGGCCCTACACTGGGGCAAATTATTTGTGAAAAAGATTCTCTCGAAAAATCAGAAAAATTCAAAAAAATCAAAAAAAACAAGTTCAAAATATTGTTTCTTGGAAAATCAAATTTAATTTTTTGTATTTTGACGAATCAAATTCAATTTCTTCACCAATTGGATGGCAGGATTGGGTCTTATCTCACTGACCATTCTAAAAATCACGTTGGGCCTGGATTTTGTGCCGCCAACATTCCAAAGATCCCGTGGGTCTATCCCAATTTTAAATCATTTTCGGGTCAGTCCCAGGATCAAAAGCATTTTCGGGTCAGTCCCACGATCAAAAAGCTTATTCGGGTCAGTCCCACGATCAAAAGCTTATTCGGGTCAGTCCCACGATCAAAAGCTTATTCGGGTCAGTCCCACGATCAAAAGCTTATTCGGGTCAGTCCCATGATCAAAAGTGTTCGGCGTCAGTCCGCGTTAAAATCATTTCCGGGTCATCCCAGATCAAAAGATATTCGGGTCAGTCCCACGATAAAAGCTTATCCGGTGTGCCCATGATCAAGGATCAGTCCGCCGATTAAATCATGTTCCGGTCGTCCCATGATCAAAAAGCATATTCGGGTCAGTCCCACGATCAAAAGCATTTTCGGGTCAGTCCCATGATCAAAAGTTTATTCGGGTCAGTCCCACGAGCAAAAGCATTTTCGGGTCAGTCCCATGATCAAAGGCATATTCGGGTCAGTCCCATGATCAAAAGTTTATTCGGGTCAGTCCCACGATCAAGAAGCATTTTCGGCAGTCCCATGACAATAAGCTTATTCGGGTCAGTCCGTACGATCAAGCAAGCAATTTTCGGGTCAGTCCATGATCAAAAGCATTTTCGGGTCATTCCCAGTGATCAAAAGGTTATTCGGGTTCAGTCCCAACGATCACAAAGCATTTTCGGGTCAGTCCCATGATCAAAACTTATTGGTCAGTCCCGCGATTCAAAGCCTGTTCGGGTCAGTCCCGCGATTCAAATCTTTTCGGGTCAGTCCCACGATCAAAAGCATTTTCGGGTCAGTCCCATGATCAAAAGCTCATTCGGGTCAGTCCCACGATCAAGAGCATTTTCGGGTCAGTCCCACAATCAAGAGCATTTTTCGGGTCAGTCCCATGATCAAAAGCATTTTCGGGTCAGTCCCGTGATTAAAGCTTGTTCGGGCCAGTCCCATGATTTGAATTTCCTATCTCTAGTCAATCCCACTTTTGTCCGGGTCTATCCCGTGGGTCTATCCCAATTTTACATTTTTGTCCGGGTCTATCCCGTGGGTCTATCCCAATTTTACATTCCTGTTTGGGTCAGTCTCGATTTCAAAATTCCTGTTCGGGTCAGTCCCGTTTTAAAATTTCTGTTCGGGTCAGTCCCGTTTTATTTTTCATGTTCGGGTCTATCCCATTTTTTACATTCATGTTCGGGTCAGTCCCGTTTTTTTAGAATTCCTGTTCGTTGGAATCTGTTGCAGCCCAATAACACAGGTAAGTTTTGGTGTGTACTTTCTTTGTCTCAAGTTTTTTCAAAACTCAGACAAAGAGGGGCAAACTGTAGACACCAAATTTTGAATAATTTGTATGTGGCATCTACTTCATGATTTTTATTTTAGATCGCTTGCATTTAGTTCATTGTTGTGTGTTTTGCATTTCTAGTTGTTATTTTATTTTAGTTTTATTCATTTTGCCCTTTTAGTTTGTCTATTCATTTTTATTTTGTCATTTTAGGTTTTTAATCACTTTTAAGTTTTAGATTTTAGTTTCTAGTTTTTAGTTTTTAGTTTTTTTTAGTTTTTAAGTTTATAGAGTTTTTAGAAAGAAAAGAAAAATCATTTTAGTCATTTTGTTTTTATTCAATGCTTTCTTGAAAGAAAAATGAAAATGAAAAATCATAAAAAATGAAAAAAAAGAGGAAAAAGAGGAAAAATTCAAAAAAAATAGGCTTTAGTTGGGTTGGAAAAATGAAAAAAGAGGAAAAGGAAAAAGGGAAATTTGTTCACAAAAATATGTTTATTTCTTTAAATTCAATCGTTGGGCACTTTAGTTATTTTATTAAGTTATTTTGAGAAAAAGAAAATGATGAAAAATGCAAAATTGGAAAAAATTAAAAATGGCCATTTTTGTTTAGTTTTTGGTTAAAGTTATTTTTGTTTTCTTCTTATTATTATTATTACTTGGTTTTTGTTAATTTGTTATTATTATTATTATTTATATTTTATCATTTATGTATTTATTAAGTTGAAAGTAAAAAAAAAAAAAAAAAAAAAAAAAAGGAAAATTGTTGCCGCAGCATGAAAGCTGCGGACTTGCGCCGTTTGCAAAAAAAAAATCTGGGACGGCTCCTGAAGCTGCAAAATACAGAAAAAGGACAGAGGTTCTTAGGGTTGAACTGGGGATATAAAAGCTAAAGGAAATGGTAGCCGCAAAAAAGGAGAAAAAGAGCTTCATCGTGGGGAGAGTTTTGCAGCTAACGGGAGCGGAAAGAAAAGACGGGAGCAAAACTGGACAGAGGGGAGGATACGGGGATAGAGCATGACGGCTGGAAGTATAGAAAGAAAACGGCCAACAGAGAAGAGAGGGTGGCGGCTGGGTCTTTCGGATAGGGAAAGGGTAGCTTTGAGGGAGTGGCTAGAAAAGAGGGAGGCGGTGAGGAGAACCAAAACCGAGGGAAATCTGTGAGAGAAATCTGGAGAGGGCTAGAAAACAGAAAGGCCGAAAGAGAGTGACGGAAAGAGAAAGGAAAACCAGGAGCGCCGAGAAGGGTTTTAGAGAAAAGGGAGCTTTGTGAGGCAGGGGAAAAGAAAGCCGAACAATCGCTACTCATAACCACCTCCCGCGAACCTCCCACCACCAGTCCGTATTTGTTGCTGCTGCTGTCCGTCGACCACCACCAGCACCACCACCACTCCAGATTCAAGATAGCTTCAGAAACCGAGAAGCATTGTAAGTTTTCTCCTTAAAATTCAGTTCCTGTCAAGCTTTTGAAGCATGTCTTCCGTGATTTTGCTTATGGCTACGTTTCTGTTGGGGTACTCATTCTCTTGGGCTGGGTTAAATAGCTTTAAGGGCTAGAGTTGCAGGTCTGAAAGTTGGGAATGTTTGCTGTTTTGCTGGAAATTTTAGTCTATGCTGGAGTTTAATGTTCGCTGGAAATTCTTAGTTATGCTTAGCAAAGAACTTACATACTTGCACCAAATAACCCAGCGCATGAAGAACAGCTGCTGTTTTGCTTTCCTGTTTGCTCACCTTACGTTGTCCATGCTAGTTCCATAAGCCACTAACCAGATGCGTGAACTGTCAAAACATTTCTGGTTTGATGTTTGAGATCGTAACTTTGCTGTTTGGCTGGAATTTGGCCATGTTTTACATCTGATGATGAACATCATAAGCATAGCTAATCATAGCTGGGAAATTGCAGCAGGCTTCCTCTAGTTTGCTGCATTGGTGTGGAAAAGAAAGTTCTTTATGAATTTGTTTATTTCTTTCTGCATTTGCATTCGGTGGATGTAGAAGCTAGGGGGGTCGTTGCTAGTTCCATGTCTGCATGCTAGGTTCGTGCATTGTAAGTTTCACTTGTTTGGAGTCCAAAAATTACTTGAATCTGGATTGAATGCTTGCCGAAAACATTTTTTCGATTGCTTAAGGAAATTGCAGCAAGCTTCATTCATTGTTGCTGAAAATCCTTTTGTTTGCTGGAATGGTTTTGTACCAGATTTGCATAGAGATCATCTTTGTTTTGGCTCGTGCGCGCATGATAAGTTTGGTAGGAACTTGAAGTTGGGTTTGATTTGAGAGTCTTAGTTTTGTTTTTTTAAAAATCTGTCATGCAAAGTTGTAAAGGCTTCAAAGCCTAAGAAAATATTTGCAGAAGTCTTCTTCACGTGAGGTTGCATGGTTTTGCATGGAAAATAACTTCCAAAAATTGCACTCCAACCCTTTGACTTCCATCTAATGCTGCTATGACCCAATTAATTGAATAATCCCCTCAATTTTGTCCTTGGTAGTTTTAATTCTACAACTTCATTGCTTGTTTTTTTAATTAATCACTATGCTCTGTTTCAATTTCACTCAAGTCATGACTTTAGGGGCTTTACGATTAAGTGAGCTTGTGATTGCCTATTTCCTTTAATTTTTCCCAAATAAATTGGTACCTTGACCTTTTCTTTGATTTTGGAGGATAAATAAACAATTTCATTCCATTAGGGCCCCGACTCAAGGGAGGTACACTCTATCCCTCATTTGCACTACATTTGACCTTACGTGCTCCTACGTGTTATGTGAATATGCATGTCTACTTCGCTTTCCTTGCCCTTCTTTAATTCCTTGCATTTATTTCATTTACTTTACTTTTATTTAAGTTATTCATTATGGGGTATGTGTACACCTCTTGGCTTGTAATAGATAGGGCTCGGAGAGCATCTGGTCCATTTACCCTTTCCCCTTTATGTTTTATGGGGTATGTGTACACCTCTTGGCTTGTAATAGATAGCGCTCGGAGAGCACCTGGTCCATTTCCCCTTCCCCTTGCTTGCTTGTTTTTGTTGCTACATGTTTAATTGCTTTATTAGGCTCTTGCATCTAGTCGAGCATGCTAAGTGCTACATGCTATGTGTTTACGAGTATTTTGGCATGTCTACTTGCTTTCATAGCCATGAATGAATGGAATGGATGAATGTACGTTTCCGCTAGTCCAACGCTAGTCGGAATTCATAGAATGGGCTAGTCCAACGCTAGACCCTTAGGGATTTCCCCTCATTAGCATATCATTTGCTTGTTCACCACATATCATGCATTTTTCTTAGTTTTATCACTTGGCATGCTCCTCGAACCCCCTTTCCCTTCATTTTAGGATTTTTGCATATCATGATAGTTGTAGGGTCCATTTGCTTGAGGGTCCCCTTCTGATAAGGGAAACGAGCGAGTGTGGCTACTCGATAGCCTTAGCACGCTAGTTTTGCCTTCTAATCAAAGGGAAAATCGAAGTCGACAAGTTAGGAGTCATTCCCATACCCGACCTGATGCATTCCCTTAGGTTCATTCATTCTCATTTATCACTCACTCATTCTTTTCAATTCACATTTTCCTTTCCTTATTGTTCATTTTGATTTCTACTTCACAAAATTGCATTTAATTACACCTATATGCACTTATCACTATATTTCATACACTTGCACACAAACACTTGGAATTTTCATACAATTGCACACGTGCACCTTTTCATACACTTGCACACAAACACTTGGATTTTTAATTTCTTTCATACACTTCCACACTTGCACATTTGAGTCTCATTTGCATTAAATCGACCTCTATGGGGGTTTTCCTTTGTTGGCCGCCACAATTCATGTGGTTTGGGACCAAAAGCCTCACGAGAGACATCGTAGAATTTAGGATTGCATTTTCCTTTCCGTTTTGCATTCATATAGTCATATCCAACGTGCGAACATACATTGGGTAGAAAAATTAGGAAAATTGGTTTAAGTCACGCAACTAGCCTTGGCTAGGTCGAAGGGGTGCCTTGGATTTTTATCCTTGCCTTCCCCTTCGTCAAATGTGACCCCCGATCCCTCTTTTGGTTACGCAGACCCAAAAGTTCTCAAAAAGGGTTTATTTACTTTTTTTTTATTCAAAAACAAAAATCATTTTTGGGTGACTTGGTACACCCTAACTCTATACCAAGTGGCGACTCCATTTTTTGATACCAAAACCCTTTTGAACTTCACTTGGCCAAATCGTCGCATTCTAAGTCCCATGGCCTTTTACTTTTCATTCCGCACACGTTCACATGTATATCACACACACTCACACACCATCACACATTCAATCATTTCGAAAAGTGGGGCGCGACAGTTGGCGACTCCACTGGGGACTTCCTAAGTGGGTCCAAGCATTTGATTTAGCCATTCTTTTCCTTTTTCTACCCCTTTTATGTATAGCATGTGGATATTAGGGTTGCATTTCTCATTTTAGGGCTTTTTGTCCTCTTATGTACGTAATCAAACCAATCCCTCGACTCACGAATGTATGTTTGAATGAATGTTTACTTGTTATCTCGCGCTTGCATTGCATTTTGGGAGGTATGGGTCACCCTAGAACCTCGCGTTGGTTCTTGACCCTTCCCCTCCAAACGAGCACTAGCATACGAGCATACGGTTTACTTCTTTTATCCCTTTTATTTTTCTTTAGTGGCTTGTCACGCCACTCCACCCTATTAGGATTAAGTGACTCACTTGGACATGTGATCACGACACGATGTGTGTGTAGCATGTTCCAATGGGTCACTCAATCTTCCGCTTAAAGCTATTGGTTGATAGCCTTTAGCTTTTGGTCGAAGATTGAGGTTTTGATAGATTCACTCAAACACGTAGCCGTGACACGATGTGTGCGTAGCGGTGTTTGGGGAATCGCTCGAGCCACCGACAAAGAATCTTGGGATTGATGACCCTTGATTTCTAAGTCTGAAGGCTCGGGGACCTGAGCTTATCGAGTCTAGATGCATTAGCGAACCCCAACCTCATGCATCCATAGTAGAATTGCCTAAGGTAGAGTCTGCCTTATCCTGTTAGGGACACTATTCACGAGGGGAGGGGTCCAACCCCTTTTTCCTTTTTATTGCTTTGTTTCTTTGATTGCTTTATCTTGTTGTTATAATGTGTTATGTGTACTATCAATTGCACTAACCATTTTTTTTGTTTTCTTGGCCTGCATTCATGTGCCATAGCAATAAGGGGCCTCTTTGGCACTCTTTTAGTGACTCATCCACTAGATAGCTCACATGTCTAAATTTCAGTCTTTGCACTTACCTTTCAGTAAATACATTTCATGTTTAGACCTTTTCCCCCGTTGCATTATTTATATCCTTTAGGCCATATTTGTCACATATTTATATCGCTTTAATAAACTGGCATCACGCATAAACCCTAGAAAGGGAATGCCATTTAGGGGATCCCGTGTTAGGAATAAACCACCCCATGTCTCGGATATATAATCCAAAATGAGACTTGCACGTTTACCTTTCTTGTACCATCCGAAGGGGTAGTGCACAAGGTAAGGTAAAGATCCGATCATTTTCATGAAGCAATTTTTGGAATATGAGCATCTAATAATCACTTTTTGGCCATTTTCTCAAAATTGGTAAAATTCCCTTGCGTAAAAGGACATTAATTCGAAGAAAATTCACAAATGATTCCTCATTGTTGAGACGATAAATATAGAGGCCAAATTTTGATTTTAGAGGCTCATAGACCAAGGCATTTTAATGATTTCTTGAAACCACCCAGTGGGCGAATAATTCAATCGATTTTTGAACAAATCATCCATCTTATCCAATCCATTTTTTCCAATTCATTCAATTTTGGTTCAATCTAATCATTTTTGAATAAATTCATTTCATCCAATTCATTTGACCAATTTACCCTTTTTAGGGTCGCCTGGTCGATTTTTGAATAAATCATCAATTCATTTGACCAATTTACCCTTTTTAGGGTCATTCGGTCGATTTTGAATAAATCGTCAATTCAATTGACCAATTTACCCTTTTTAGGGTCCTTTGACCAATTTACCCTTTTTAGGGTCATTCGGTCGCTTTTGAATAAATTATCAATTTAATTGACCAAATTACCCTTTTTAGGGTCTTTTGACCAATTTACCCTTTTTAGGGTCATTCGGCTGATTTTTGAATAAATCCCTAATTCAATTTCATTCATTTGACCAATTTACCCATTTTTAGGGCAACCGAGCCGATTTTGAATAAATCAAGTTTCGTTCAATCTATTTGATCAATTTACCCTTTTTAGGGTGATCTGATTAATTTTGGATAAATTTCATTCAATTCATTTGACCTGTTTCCCTTTTTAGGGTAATTTGGTCGATTTTAAAGAAATTGTCAATTTCATTCAACCCATTTGCCCTATTAGGGTTTCATTGTCAAATTCCAAATTGGAAAATCTAGTCAATTTTGAAGAAAACCGTCCATTGCATCTAACCACTTGATCAATTAGGGTTTTGACCCGTAATTCGCTGAGAAATTTTATCAACGAATTCCAATCTTTTCGATAGGAAGTTCGTCAAGGTCAAACCCGTGCGTTTTTGCAAATTCTTGTACCGATCAAAAGTGATCCATCCATTCGGACGTTGACCTCATTTTGATAAATATCTCTCGTCACCCTAATTGACCAAATTCTTTCAAAATTATTTTTCGCTCAATGAGTTGATCAGATCCATCAGGTATGGTATGGTGCCTACCTTAGAGGATTGCATTTTCATGCTAGGCCTACCCTTGGCATAAAAAGGGTTCCCCCCATAGGACATGCATACCGATTTTGCAGTTTTGTCTACTAACTCGGGGTATTTTTCTTTTGTTTCCCCCCTCCCTTGCATTCATAAAAATATTTCAATAAGACGAAAATGTTCTTCTATATCTGATGATAATTTTAATCCAATAAAGTTTGAAGATTACAAGTGTTATTTGATTCTTGGGCGGATCCTACGATGAAAACCCTCTGAGAGATGTTGTAATTGTTTTCCAAAGGGAAATTTTGTATATTTGAAAAGGAGACAAAAGTGTATATGTGGAGCTCTTTACAAGTTTCTCCCTTCTCACTTGTATCGTAATTGAATGAGAAAATTTGTTTCAAACTTTTTCAGCAATAAACTGTTTGGACAATCATTGTTTTGTGTATATTTATGTACATTTCATTCTTTATTCTTATTCATTGGAGATTTCATGATGAATTTTAAGAAATAAGACTAAATTGGGATTTTTTTCAACCTCCGACCTGAAAATTCACAATAAGAGTGTTCAGAATTAAAAGAGGTCATTCAGAAGGCCCAATGAGATATCTTTTTTCCTTCACTGAACCCCAAAATAAAATCAGTCACATTGATTGATAAATCGCAAATTGGGGCCATCTTTGCTTGAAAATATCCATTGTGTTTAATCGATTCAATTCACATCTAAGTGAAAGCAAAAATGTGCATTATTCTTGTTTGTTTTGAAAATTTGGAATGATACTTCGAGCATTCTTTTCTCTACCTATACAGATTTTTATCACTTGCTCTCCCATTTGAGCCTATGAAAAGAATAATTTCGTTTCAGATAAGAGCCCTAATGATCACTACCCTATATTGGAAAATTTTCAAATATCAAATAGGGGAATGGATTTTCAATAACCGTTTCGTTACTTTGGTTGTCATGAGGTGTAAGAATGATGCTTTGGCCGTCGTTTCTACAACCTAAACACTGATCACCCCTTGCATCCCCATTTTGAGCTAAAATTGGTGGTTCTTTTCTAATGCACTCATGGTCGTACCCCACATTGGGGAGGGAGATTGGAGAATTTTCAAAAAAAAACAAAAAAAGAAAAAAGGAAAAAGGGAAAAAGCAAAAATGCTAGAATAAGGAGGGAACTGCAAATTGGGGAAATTTGATTCCACTTGGGTTCCAAGTTTGAAAAAAGAAAAGGAAGGGTTTTTGTCCATGTGAATCGCCTATGTTTCACAAATATGGATGAGCAAGGGTCTTCCTCAGTCAATTAATTCAGATACACGCAAAAAATTTCGCATTAACGAAAGTTTCCTTTCAGAGTTGTTGTAAGGAATGGAATACAAGTCAGGCCATCTTCTTTTCCAATCAAACACTTTATCCCTAGTTATCCCTTTTGAGCCATCAGAATAAATTATTTCGTTTGGCAACCCCTGAGAATCGCAAACCCCACACTGGGGGCGAGTTTGAGTTGAAAAGAAAATTTCAAGAAGTGAAAAGTGAAAAGCAACAAGATCAAAAACAAAGGAAGAAAAGAGAACCTCAGTTCAAAAATAAACTGGGGCAAATTTTATGAAAGTTCAAAAGAATGGCAAAAGGCCGAAAAGTCAAAAGGAAAAAGGAAATGAAAGTGAAAAGCCTCAATTGAGCAAAAACCGAGGCAAATTCTGATTTTACCCTAAAATAGGGTTTGGCGCAACAATGCGATCTCAGATTCTTCAAACCACTTTTGAAATCCGTTTTCAGGCCTTAACTTTTCTAAGCACCCCACCTGACCCCATTACAAAGCCGAAAGTCCTGACTCTTGTTCTTTGCAATGGCCCTGTCAAGAAAATTTCTGATGCCGGAAAATTTTAGCTGTATTCTGAATTGATTAGGTGTGAGGTTGACACTGCTCTTCATGTGAAACCCCGCGAAGGGGGAAAAAGAAAAGAAAAATGAGCGAAATGAATGCAAAAGAAAGGTGCAAAAAGATTTGATGCTGAAAGACCCTGTTGGGTGATGATAAAAAGTTAAACAAAGTCCAAGAATTTGGAGTCCAGATGAGGGCAGTGTTGAAAAATGCGATCTTCGGTGCAATATCCTTTGGAAATTATTTCTTTAGCTGTCGTCTTCAATCCACATTACAAGCTAATAAAGTCCATCGTTGACTTATTCCTTCATGACAATCCAAAGTGAGGATTATGCTCATAAAAACCCATCGATCACTCATGATCATGAGGGTATAACCAGTTTCCACATGTTTAGCTATCACTTCTGTCCATACGTTACAAGCCTAGAAAGCTTGTATGTTGACTAAGTTTTCTTGAAAATAAGGGTAACAAACTCTTTGCTTTCACTAAGATGTGACATTGAATGGATTACATACAACTGGGGCACAAAAATGAGACAGATTCTTATCTCCCATTTCCTTAGCCATTTCAAAAATAAAGTCGCTTGATTGGTCCTGAAAAGATGAGTCAACCAGAAGTGGTGACCCGTTACCCTAAGCACCAATGCTAAAAGTAAGGAAGAAATCTTCTTCTTAAATTTGGTGTTATTTCGAGGAATTCATCATGAAATTTCTGCATGAGTTCAAACTTGACGATTAAAGTTTCTTCACAATATTGTATATGTGCACTCTTTTCTAAATTTTAGAAAGTGCGGTTTTTCTTTGTTCAAGTAAATGGGAAATCATCTAAACCAATTTTTGCAATCAAATGGGCCCAAACTGGGGCAAAATTTTTATTTGCAAAATTTCGCAAAATAAGCCCACACAGGGGCAAATATTTTTGTAGTCCAATTGAGGATTTCGTCCAAGAATCAAAATAATGCATTTTTTCAAATCAGTCACGCTTATTTGAGTGCATGTAAGCCCTGTGCAGGTATTCATAGTTGAAATCGACGAAAGAGCGTCTGGTGATATGGAAGGCCGATGCCGAAGAAAGAGAGGAGAAAGAAGGGAGAAGGGCCCTACACTGGGGCAAATTATTTGTGAAAAAGATTCTCTCGAAAAATCAGAAAAATTCAAAAAAATCAAAAAAAACAAGTTCAAAATATTGTTTCTTGGAAAATCAAATTTAATTTTTTGTATTTTGACGAATCAAATTCAATTTCTTCACCAATTGGATGGCAGGATTGGGTCTTATCTCACTGACCATTCTAAAAATCACGTTGGGCCTGGATTTTGTGCCGCCAACATTCCAAAGATCCCGTGGGTCTATCCCAATTTTAAATCATTTTCGGGTCAGTCCCAGGATCAAAAGCATTTTCGGGTCAGTCCCACGATCAAAAAGCTTATTCGGGTCAGTCCCACGATCAAAAGCTTATTCGGGTCAGTCCCACGATCAAAAGCTTATTCGGGTCAGCATGATCAAAATTCGGGTCAGTCCCGCGATTAAAATATTTCGGGTCAGTCCCATGATCAAAAGCACGATCAAAAGCTTATTCGGGTCAGTCCCACGATCAAAAGCCTGTTCGGGTCAGTCCCGCGATTAAAATCATTTCCGGGTCAGTCCCATGATCAAAAGCATATTCGGGCCAGTCCCACGATCAAAAGCATTTTCGGGTCAGTCCCACGATCAAAAGCATTTTCGGGTCAGTCCCATGATCAAAAGCATTCGGGTCAGTCCCACGATCAAAAGCATTTTCGGGTCAGTCCCGATTTTCGGGTCCAGATCATTTTCGGGTCAGTCCCATGATCAAAAGCTTATTCGGGTCAGTCCCACGATCAAGAGCATTTCGGGTCAGTCCCATGATCAAAAGCATTTTCGGGTCAGTCCATGATCAAAGGTTATTCGGGTCAGTCCCATGATCAAAACTTATTCGGGTCAGTCCCGCGATTCAAAGCCTGTTCGGGTCAGTCCCGCGATTCAAATCTTTTCGGGTCAGTCCCACGATCAAAAGCATTTTCGGGTCAGTCCCATGATCAAAAGCTCATTCGGGTCAGTCCCACGATCAAGAGCATTTTCGGGTCAGTCCCACAATCAAGAGCATTTTTCGGGTCAGTCCCATGATCAAAAGCATTTTCGGGTCAGTCCCGTGATTAAAGCTTGTTCGGGCCAGTCCCATGATTTGAATTTCCTATCTCTAGTCAATCCCACTTTTGTCCGGGTCTATCCCGTGGGTCTATCCCAATTTTACATTTTTGTCCGGGTCTATCCCGTGGGTCTATCCCAATTTTACATTCCTGTTTGGGTCAGTCCCGATTTCAAAATTCCTGTTCGGGTCAGTCCCGTTTTAAAATTTCTGTTCGGGTCAGTCCCGTTTTATTTTTCATGTTCGGGTCTATCCCATTTTTTACATTCATGTTCGGGTCAGTCCCGTTTTTTTAGAATTCCTGTTCGTTGGAATCTGTTGCAGCCCAATAACACAGGTAAGTTTTGGTGTGTACTTTCTTTGTCTCAAGTTTTTTCAAAACTCAGACAAAGAGGGGCAAACTGTAGACACCAAATTTTGAATAATTTGTATGTGGCATCTACTTCATGATTTTTATTTTAGATCGCTTGCATTTAGTTCATTGTTGTGTGTTTTGCATTTCTAGTTGTTATTTTATTTTAGTTTTATTCATTTTGCCCTTTTAGTTTGTCTATTCATTTTTATTTTGTCATTTTAGGTTTTTAATCACTTTTAAGTTTTAGATTTTAGTTTCTAGTTTTTAGTTTTTAGTTTTTTTTAGTTTTTAAGTTTATAGAGTTTTTAGAAAGAAAAGAAAAATCATTTTAGTCATTTTTGTTTTTATTCAATGCTTTCTTGAAAGAAAAATGAAAATGAAAAATCATAAAAAATGAAAAAAAGAGGAAAAAGAGGAAAAATTCAAAAAAAATAGGCTTTAGTTGGGTTGGAAAAATGAAAAAAAGAGGAAAAGGAAAAAGGGAAATTTGTTCACAAAAATATGTTTATTTCTTTAAATTCAATCGTTGGGCACTTTAGTTATTTTATTAAGTTATTTTGAGAAAAAGAAAATGATGAAAAATGCAAAATTGGAAAAAATTAAAAATGGCCATTTTTGTTTAGTTTTTGGTTAAAGTTATTTTTGTTTTCTTCTTATTATTATTATTACTTGGTTTTTGTTAATTTGTTATTATTATTATTATTTATATTTTATCATTTATGTATTTATTAAGTTGAAAGTAAAAAAAAAAAAAAAAAAAAAAAAAGGAAAATTGTTGCCGCAGCATGAAAGCTGCGGACTTGCGCCGTTTGCAAAAAAAAAATCTGGGACGGCTCCTGAAGCTGCAAAATACAGAAAAAGGACAGAGGTTCTTAGGGTTGAACTGGGGATATAAAAGCTAAAGGAAATGGTAGCCGCAAAAAAGGAGAAAAAGAGCTTCATCGTGGGGAGAGTTTTGCAGCTAACGGGAGCGGAAAGAAAAGACGGGAGCAAAACTGGACAGAGGGGAGGATACGGGGATAGAGCATGACGGCTGGAAGTATAGAAAGAAAACGGCCAACAGAGAAGAGAGGGTGGCGGCTGGGTCTTTCGGATAGGGAAAGGGTAGCTTTGAGGGAGTGGCTAGAAAAGAGGGAGGCGGTGAGGAGAACCAAAACCGAGGGAAATCTGTGAGAGAAATCTGGAGAGGGCTAGAAAACAGAAAGGCCGAAAGAGAGTGACGGAAAGAGAAAGGAAAACCAGGAGCGCCGAGAAGGGTTTTAGAGAAAAGGGAGCTTTGTGAGGCAGGGGAAAAGAAAGCCGAACAATCGCTACTCATAACCACCTCCCGCGAACCTCCCACCACCAGTCCGTATTTGTTGCTGCTGCTGTCCGTCGACCACCACCAGCACCACCACCACTCCAGATTCAAGATAGCTTCAGAAACCGAGAAGCATTGTAAGTTTTCTCCTTAAAATTCAGTTCCTGTCAAGCTTTTGAAGCATGTCTTCCGTGATTTTGCTTATGGCTACGTTTCTGTTGGGGTACTCATTCTCTTGGGCTGGGTTAAATAGCTTTAAGGGCTAGAGTTGCAGGTCTGAAAGTTGGGAATGTTTGCTGTTTTGCTGGAAATTTTAGTCTATGCTGGAGTTTAATGTTCGCTGGAAATTCTTAGTTATGCTTAGCAAAGAACTTGCATACTTGCACCAAATAACCCAGCGCATGAAGAACAGCTGCTGTTTTGCTTTCCTGTTTGCTCACCTTACGTTGTCCATGCTAGTTCCATAAGCCACTAACCAGATGCGTGAACTGTCAAAACATTTCTGGTTTGATGTTTGAGATCGTAACTTTGCTGTTTGGCTGGAATTTGGCCATGTTTTACATCTGATGATGAACATCATAAGCATAGCTAATCATAGCTGGGAAATTGCAGCAGGCTTCCTCTAGTTTGCTGCATTGGTGTGGAAAAGAAAGTTCTTTAAGAATTTGTTTATTTCTTTCTGCATTTGCATTCGGTGGATGTAGAAGCTAGGGGGGTCGTTGCTAGTTCCATGTCTGCATGCTAGGTTCGTGCATTGTAAGTTTCACTTGTTTGGAGTCCAAAAATTACTTGAATCTGGATTGAATGCTTGCCGAAAACATTTTTTCGATTGCTTAAGGAAATTGCAGCAAGCTTCATTCATTGTTGCTGAAAATCCTTTTGTTTGCTGGAATGGTTTTGTACCAGATTTGCATAGAGATCATCTTTGTTTTGGCTCGTGCGCGCATGATAAGTTTGGTAGGAACTTGAAGTTGGGTTTGATTTGAGAGTCTTAGTTTTGTTTTTTTAAAAATCTGTCATGCAAAGTTGTAAAGGCTTCAAAGCCTAAGAAAATATTTGCAGAAGTCTTCTTCACGTGAGGTTGCATGGTTTTGCATGGAAAATAACTTCCAAAAATTGCACTCCAACCCTTTGACTTCCATCTAATGCTGCTATGACCCAATTAATTGAATAATCCCCTCAATTTTGTCCTTGGTAGTTTTAATTCTACAACTTCATTGCTTGTTTTTTTAATTAATCACTATGCTCTGTTTCAATTTCACTCAAGTCATGACTTTAGGGGCTTTACGATTAAGTGAGCTTGTGATTGCCTATTTCCTTTAATTTTTCCCAAATAAATTGGTACCTTGACCTTTTCTTTGATTTTGGAGGATAAATAAACAATTTCATTCCATTAGGGCCCCGACTCAAGGGAGGTACACTCTATCCCTCATTTGCACTACATTTGACCTTACGTGCTCCTACGTGTTATGTGAATATGCATGTCTACTTCGCTTTCCTTGCCCTTCTTTAATTCCTTGCATTTATTTCATTTACTTTACTTTTATTTAAGTTATTCATTATGGGGTATGTGTACACCTCTTGGCTTGTAATAGATAGGGCTCGGAGAGCATCTGGTCCATTTACCCTTTCCCCTTTATGTTTTATGGGGTATGTGTACACCTCTTGGCTTGTAATAGATAGCGCTCGGAGAGCACCTGGTCCATTTCCCCTTCCCCTTGCTTGCTTGTTTTTGTTGCTACATGTTTAATTGCTTTATTAGGCTCTTGCATCTAGTCGAGCATGCTAAGTGCTACATGCTATGTGTTTACGAGTATTTTGGCATGTCTACTTGCTTTCATAGCCATGAATGAATGGAATGGATGAATGTACGTTTCCGCTAGTCCAACGCTAGTCGGAATTCATAGAATGGGCTAGTCCAACGCTAGACCCTTAGGGATTTCCCCTCATTAGCATATCATTTGCTTGTTCACCACATATCATGCATTTTTCTTAGTTTTATCACTTGGCATGCTCCTCGAACCCCCTTTCCCTTCATTTTAGGATTTTTGCATATCATGATAGTTGTAGGGTCCATTTGCTTGAGGGTCCCCTTCTGATAAGGGAAACGAGCGAGTGTGGCTACTCGATAGCCTTAGCACGCTAGTTTTGCCTTCTAATCAAAGGGAAAATCGAAGTCGACAAGTTAGGAGTCATTCCCATACCCGACCTGATGCATTCCCTTAGGTTCATTCATTCTCATTTATCACTCACTCATTCTTTTCAATTCACATTTTCCTTTCCTTATTGTTCATTTTGATTTCTACTTCACAAAATTGCATTTAATTACACCTATATGCACTTATCACTATATTTCATACACTTGCACACAAACACTTGGAATTTTCATACAATTGCACACGTGCACCTTTTCATACACTTGCACACAAACACTTGGATTTTTAATTTCTTTCATACACTTCCACACTTGCACATTTGAGTCTCATTTGCATTAAATCGACCTCTATGGGGGTTTTCCTTTGTTGGCCGCCACAATTCATGTGGTTTGGGACCAAAAGCCTCACGAGAGACATCGTAGAATTTAGGATTGCATTTTCCTTTCCGTTTTGCATTCATATAGTCATATCCAACGTGCGAACATACATTGGGTAGAAAAATTAGGAAAATTGGTTTAAGTCACGCAACTAGCCTTGGCTAGGTCGAAGGGGTGCCTTGGATTTTTATCCTTGCCTTCCCCTTCGTCAAATGTGACCCCCGATCCCTCTTTTGGTTACGCAGACCCAAAAGTTCTCAAAAAGGGTTTATTTACTTTTTTTTTATTCAAAAACAAAAATCATTTTTGGGTGACTTGGTACACCCTAACTCTATACCAAGTGGCGACTCCATTTTTTGATACCAAAACCCTTTTGAACTTCACTTGGCCAAATCGTCGCATTCTAAGTCCCATGGCCTTTTACTTTTCATTCCGCACACGAACTTCACTTGGCCAAATCGTCGCATTCTAAGTCCCATGGCCTTTTACTTTTCATTCCGCACACGTTCACATGTATATCACACACACTCACACACCATCACACATTCAATCATTTCGAAAAGTGGGGCGCGACAGTGGCGACCACCATAATTGATTTTATATTGGGGAAATGCAAGATCTAGTTTAAATAAACACTCTTAGCGTGTTTATTGATCAGGGTTGGGTTCTTTTAGCTTTAATGCAACTGGATAATTAAATTTCTACGGTCGTACCTAGAGTTATTTTCTGGTTAGGGAAGCAATCAACGGTCGTACCTTGATTGTTGAAAAAGTAAGGAAGAACTAATTGTCAGAACTTGTTGATAATTATAACCAACCTAGCAACGAATGAATGAAATATCTTTGCATCGATGATCATTTAATTGGACCGTGCCTGAGAAGTTGATCCTTTGGGTAGAATTTCATTAATTGACATTTTTAACAAATTGTACTTGTTGAGTTAGCTTGTGAATTTTGTTTATTTTATTTTTATTTTCATTCCATTAAATATCCCTCAATTTTGTTCTATTGATTTGGAAAGAAACAATTTCTTATCCGTTCCCTGTGGAATCGACCCTACTTGCCATTGTATGCAAATTTAATACTTTTATAAACAATTCTGGTATATCGAATCAAACAAACTCTTCGAGAACAGGGTGAATCAAGTAACCCATTGCACACCTAGAGTCCCTGCTCCAATACTTGAATTTGTTCTATAATTAATTGTGGTGGTAATTAGGACTTTTTAGTAATTATTATTGCACAGGTTCGGCTTTTGTCAATTTTTTGGTGTCGTTGTTGGGGAACGGTGTTTTAGTTAATTTTGTTTCTTTCTAAGTTATTCTCTTTGAATTTGTCTGGCACATTTCTAGTTTATGCCCCGTTTTTCTAGTACAGGTGAATTGATTTTTGACCCGAAAGTAGAGAAGATTGCGCGCCGAACTAGGAAAAGAACTAGACAGTTCAGAGAGGAGCAATCTAGCACTGCATCTCAGGGACTGGATCCTGAGATTGAATCAACAGATTCAAGTTGTGAAAATTAAGTGACCCAAACCAAGAGAACATCCCTATGGCGAATGCAAGAATACTAAGGGAGTTGGCTGCTCCGGAATTGCCCTAGCAGCCTTTGTGCCTTACATGTTCAACTCTATCTGAAAATACCTCTTTCGAATTGAAATCAGGATTAATTCACCTCTTAGCCACGTTCCATGGCCTCTCGGGTAAGGAACCCCATAAACACATCCAGGAGTTCGATGTGGTATGCTCCAGTATGAAACCTCCAAGAATTATTGAGGAGCAGATCAAACTTAAAGCCTTCCCCTTCTCCCTCAAGGATGTAGCAAAGGATTGGTTATACTATCTGCCTACGGATAGCATCACAACATGGGTTCAACTGAAGAAGAAATTTTTGAAAAAATTCTCCCCTGCGTCTCGGGCTGCAAGTCTAAGAAAAGAGATATGCAGCATTAAGCAATATCCTGGAGAATCCTTATACGACTATTGGGAGAGGTTCAACAAGTTGTGCACTAGATGCCCACAGCATCAAATTAGTGAACAACTATTGATCCAATATTTTTATGAGGGCCTCCAGTCGTCTGATAGGAATATCATTGATGTTGCGAGTGGGGGAGCGTTGGCGAACAAGACACCAAAGGAAGCATGGCTACTCATTGAATCGATGGCAGAGAATTCTCAACAATATGTTTCCGTGAGAGTAACCCTACCCGTAGAGTTAATGAGGTAGAGACGTCGTCCATTCAGCAGCAGCTATCGGAGCTAACTTCCTTCGTTCGACAATTAGTTGTGGGAAATGGACACCAAGCAAAGGCCGGTGGAATCTGCACAAATGTGGGCCACCCCACTGACTCATGTCCTATGTTGCAAGAGGTGGGGCTGAGCAAGTGAACATGGCTGGAGGCGTGCCCACGTCTCGTAGGCAGTACGACCCATACTCCAACACGTACAATTCAGGTTGGAGAGACCACCCTAATTTCAGCTATGGTAATAGGCCACAGAATGCATTCTCCAATCGTCCACCAGGATTTCAGCAGCCATGACAACAAAAGTCTCAACCTCATCCTCCAACTCAGGAAGTTCCTTGGAGGAAATTGTCAAGAGCTTGGCCACGACTACCACTCAGCTCTAGTAGGAGACTAGGACCCTAGTCGCAAACACTACTCAATTCCAGCGGGACATCAGAGCAGGCATGAAAGACACGGAGACTCGAATGAGTCAAATGGCAACTGTCATTAATCGCTTGGAGTCCCACGTTTATGGGAAACTACCATCACAACCCGAGGCGAATCCCAAGAATGTAAGTGCCATGACATTAAGGAGTAGCAAAGAGGTGGAGGGACCTAAGTTGGTAAATTCGAAAAGTAAAAGTGAGGAGGAGATAGAAAAGGAGATTGAAGAAGAACACATTCATGGAGACCCTAAGGTAACTCTTATTTCATCAATACCTATTAAATCTAATTTACCTTCATTTCCATGCAGGTTGGAGAAGATGAAGAAGGTGGAAAAAGAGAAAGAGATCCTGGACGTATTTCGAAAAATGAAAATTAACATCCCCTTACTGGAAGCAATTAAGCAGGTACCGAACTACGTGAAATTTCTAAAGGATTTATGCATCCATAAGAGGAAATTGAGAGGGAACGAAAGAGTAGCGGTGGGAGAAAACGTATCAGCCATACTCCAAAGAAAACTCCCACCCAAGTGTGGAGACCCAGGTATGTTCACGATCCCGTGCAAAATAGAAAATACACCGATTAGAAAAGCAATGTTAGATTTAGGAGCATCAATTAATGTGATGCTAAAAATCATTTTTGCTTCTCTAAACCTTGGGCCACTAAAAGAAACAGCCATCATAATCCAACTAACTGACCACACAAATGCTTATCCAGAGGGGTTGGTTGAGGATGTCTTGGTTCAGGTAAATGAGCTGATTTTTTCAGCAGATTTCTATATCCTAAGTATGGGAGATAAGAAATCATTAAACCCGTCACCTATTTTGTTTGGTAGACCATTTCTTAGCACGGTCAGAACTAAAATAGATGTGAATGAGGGTACTTTATCAATGGAGTTTGATGGTGAAATTGTGAATTTTAATATTTTTTAGGCGATGAAATATCCAGAAGGATCTAACTCAGTCTTTATTTTGAGTGTTATTGAGCCCTTTGTGCATGAAACTTTTGAATTGGATGGTGAAAACGCACTGGAAGTGACCTTGACTAAGCATCTTGATTTGGGAGTAACCCCTGATGTGGACATAAGGGATGAGTTGCCCCATGCAGTAGAAGCATTACACTCACTTCTAACCGTTTTCCCAAGGTATGAGTTTACTTCTCTTTTTGTACCAGAAATTCAGACAAAGTTGCTTCCTTCAGTTGTGCAAGCACCGGAGTTAGAGTTTAAATCTCTACCGAAACATCTAAAGTATGCATTCCTGGGAGACCGAGAGACGCTTCCGGTGATCATTTCTGCACACTTATCTCCAAGTCAAGAGGACAGACTGGTGCGAATCCTTAGGGACCATAAGAAGGCAATTGGGTGGAGTATAGCAGATATTAAGGGAATAAGTCTGTCCTTATGCATGCACCGGATTCGACTCGAAGATAATGCGAATCCCGTAAGACAGGTACAACGGAGGTTGAATCCCCTGATGATGGAAGTTGTAAAAAAGAAGATACTTAAACTCCTGGAGGTGGGGATCATTTTTGCTATCTCGGACAGTCCGTGGGTGAGTCCTGTTCAAGTGGTTCCGAAAAAGGCGAGAGTGATCGTAGAGGAGAACCAGGAGGGTGATATGGTTTCGGTTAGGAAAGTTACTGGCTGGCGTCAGTGCATTGACTACCAGAGACTAAATTCTGTGACGAAAAAGGACCATTTTCCTCTCCCTTTTATTGATCAGATGGTAGAACGATTAGTTGGTCGTTTTTACTATTGTTTCTTGGATGGTTTTTCAGGTTATTTTCAGATCGCGATAGCGCCAGAGGACTAGAAAAAGACTATATTCACATGCTCATTTGGTACATTCGCTTACCGTCAGATGCCTTTCGGTCTCTGTAATGTTTCAGCAACTTTTCAAAGGTACATGGTAAGTATTTTCTCTGAGTATGTAGAAAAGATTATTGAGATGTTCATGGATGATTTTAGTGTATACGGGAATAGCTTTGATGAATGTCTTGATAATCTAGCTCTAATTTTGAAAAGGTGCATAGAGATGAACTTGGTTCTTAATTGGAAAAAATGTCACTTCATGGTAGAGCATGGTATTGTCTTAGGGCACGTTGTGTCGGTTAAAAGAATAGAGGTGGACAAAGTTAAAATATATCTTATTTCTGCTATACCTTACCCCGTATATGTATGGGAAGTTCGTTCCCTTTTAGGCCATGCAGGATTTTACAGGAGATTCATCAAGAATTTCTCAAAAATTGAAGCACCCTTGTTCAAGTTGCTACAAAAGGATGTGACATTTGATTTCATCAATGAGTGCAAAGTGGCCTTTGATAAATTGAAAGAGTCGTTGACATCGTCGCCCGTCATTCAACCCCCAGATTGGGGCCTTCCGTTTGAAATCATGTGCGACGCGAGTGATTATGTCGTAGGAGCCGTGTTAGGGCAAAGGATAGGTAAGGCGGCGCACGCGATCTACTATGCATTGAGAGTATTGAGTGGAGCCCAACTTAACTACTCCACGACGGAGAAAGAATTACTAGCCGTTGTTTTTGCACTAGAAAAATTTAGATCATATTTATTGGGTGCAAAAGTAATTATTTTCTCTGATCATGCAGCCTTGAGGTACCTGTTAGCTAAGAAGGATGCGAAATCGAGGCTCATAAGGTGGATCTTGCTCCTGCAAGAGTTCGACTTAGAGATCAAGGATAAGAGTGGGGCTGAGAACTTGGTGGCTGACCATTTGAATCGGTTACTCACAAATCAAGAGGACCTGCCATTGAGAGAATCATTTCCCGAGGAGCAATTACTAGCCATTGATTCGTCAGTACTTGGTATGCTGACATTGTCAATTTTTTGGTAACGAATCAACTACCTGCAGGTTGGCCAAAAGTTAAGAGAGATAAATTGAAAAGTGATGTCAAGCACTCTATTTGGGACGATCCATACCTGTGGAGGTAACGCTCGGATTAAGTGCTAAGAAGGTGTGTAAGCACAAGTGAGTTTCACTCTATTCTAACTTTTTGTCATTCATTTGTATGTGGAGGACACTTTGGGCCAAAGCGGACAGCTCGTAAGGTGTTAGAAAATGATTTTTACTAGCCTACTCTATTTAAGGATGAATGCTTATTTTGTAAATCGTGTGATAAGTATCAAAGGGTGGGAAATATTTCTCGTAGAGACCAAATGAGTCAAACTCTCATGTTATTTGTTGAAATTTTCGATGTTTGGGGTATAGATTTCATAGGTCCTTTTCCCTCGTCTTTTGGTTTCTTGTATATCTTACTTGCTGTCAATTATGTTTCCAATTGGGTGGAAGCAAAAGCGACCCCGACTAATGATTCGAGAGTGGTTGCAGAATTCATAAAGTCTAACATCTTTGTTCGCTTTGGAATGCCAAGAGCTATAGTTAGTGACAGGAGAATCCATTTCTGTAATAAGACAATCATTGCGTTGTTTCGTAAGTATGGCGTGCTCCACAAAGTATCGACATCCTACCATCCGCAGACGAATGGTCAGGCCGAAGTGTCGAATAGGGAGGTCAAGTCAATCCTGGAGAAGATGGTGCGGCCCGATAGAAAGGATTGGAGTTTGAAGTTGGAATATACTCTATGGACTTACCGCACTGCATATAAGACTCCGATTGGAATGTCCCCATACAGATTAGTCTTTGGAAAGTCATGCCACCTACCAGTAGAATTTGAACACAAGGCGTTTTGGGCGCTTAAGCGGTGTAACATGGACCTTATGGATGCAGGGGGCATAGAAAGTTCCAATTACAAGAGTTAGAGGAACTAAGGAACGAAGCCTATGAGAACGCAGCAATTTATAAGGAGAGGAGCAAAATCTTTCACGATCAACAAGTCTCAAGAAAATCATTTGTAGTGGGGCAAAAAGTCCTTCTTTATCACTTAAGACTTAAGCTTTTTCCGGGTAAGTTGCGTTCGTGCTGGATTGGGCCATTTGTCATTTCTAATATTTTCCATTATGGTGCAGTGGAAATCCAAAGTCTGAAGACAGAGAAGAAATTCGTAGTCAATGGTCACCGTCTAAACCTTATTATGAAGGGTTTAATAGTGAGCAAGTGGAGGTTATATCTCTTGATGATCCAAGTCGTGAGGTCTAAACAGTTGATATTCATGTCTAACCAAAGACATTAAAAAAAGGCGCTACTTGGGAGGCAACCCAAGGATTACAGTATTAATTGTAGTCACTTTTCGTTACTTTGCATTTTTTCAGTTCTATCTTTCAAGTTTAATTGCTTTTGTGGTGATAAACAGAAGAATAGGGGTTCACCAGGTGCCCACGCCTTGGAAGGAGTGCACCAGGTGCGCTAGTCGCCGGCGCTCGAGACGCCGCCCCTATCTCTCTCCCACTCTCTTAGTCGCGGCCACCGACTTCATCCTCTTCTTATCCTTTTCTTGACTTCCGTACGTCGCCCTTTGGAGGTCCGCTGCCATCGCCGTCGTGCGCCGCCGCCACCGTCCTGGCATACCACCTCAGCCCTTGCGCGCTGCCGTCCGCGAGGCCAAGCAGATACACAACACGAAGCCACGCGTGCGACCTGCCTGCCTGCCCAGTTTTTCAGCCTACCTGCTCGCCTCGTCAGTCGCGCGCGAGACGCCCAGATCCAGCGCACCCTCTGTGCGCAACTCCAGTGCACGACAGCCCGCGTGCGAGCTTCGCCCCAGCCGCGGACCTCCCCTGTGCACAGCCAGCATCTGTGCGACCCAGCAGGCGCGGTCTTCCTCCCATCGCGACCTCAAGCGCGCAACCCAGAGCGCCTCAGTGCGCACGACCCGTGCACAGTAGCACCTGCAGCCGACCCTCACCGTGCGCACAGTCGCGTGCGCCGCACACCCGCCAGCCCCTCTCGCCGTGTGTCACTGCCTCGGCCTCCTCTTGCGTGAAAGAAAACAAAAAAAAAAAGTGGTACCCTTATTTCTGTCATTTTGCATTGGTGACTAAGATTTGGGATTTTTATTACTAAACTTCCGTTTCTTGTTGGGTTGACATAATTGTTAGTTTTCGGGGGACCATTTTATTATTACCTGCAAGTGAGAGACCTCATATCTGCCTTTCATTGATTATCTATCTTGGGACATCTGTGGGCTCTGGTGACCTGATATTTGGTACACGTGGTCAGTCACTAGCCAATTGTTGACTATTATTGACTGATATTTCAATTTGTGGGGTCTTGGATCTGGTGCCTTTACTATTATTTGTCAAGTGACGCCAGTGAAAATTTTCTGTGTTTGTTACCTTGTCGTCGTTTGGTGGGGTAATTGTGTTCCATCTCTGCTATTGGATTGTTGATTTTTGAGTATTATTCATTGACTGTGGTCCCCTGCCCTCTTTTGGTGGTTGACTGGTTGTCTCTGTGCTCAACTATACTCTATCTGTGGTCTCCAAATGCCTCCGAAAAAAGCAACAACTTCTGGGCCATCTGGGTCCCAACATGGTAAGAGGCGAGCCCCAATTCAACGCCCTATTCGATCTCGTTTGGGCCTGAATAAGAGTACTATGTCTCCTGGGGATTGGGGGGAACCAGTCACTAACCTTACACGGGCACAACAAGACCGGTTTAATAGCTTAGTGCACCGTCCTTTTTCTCCTTGTAAGTGTTTCCATGCCCCGACCCTAGATCATTTGCAAATTGCACGAGAAGTTGAACAGTTGTTCTCGGCAATAGGTTTGCAGCGCTATCTCAATATTGATTACCCTACGTTTGAGGAGTTGTGTTGTCAATTCTACTCCACTTTTGAGTTCATAAAAAATGAATGGATCACTTTGGATGAAAAGGGGGTTATTCAATTTAGATTAAGAGGTACCCATCATGATATGTCCATTAATGACTTTAATGTGACTTTGGGGTTTGTTAGTGAGAATACCATTTCATCTGGAACATATATAAACAATGTGTGTGACTACACTAGACCGTTTTCTAGTGACTACATTGATATATGGAGGGAGTGGTCCACGGACACTCAACTTTATGATCCGAGTCAGTCCAAGGTATCTTATGTGAAGGATCCGGTCCTAAAAGTCATCCACCGTTTCTTGGCTTATAACTTCTCGGGCCGGAAGGACTCCTCTGACACTCTTACCAAGGCGGAATTTTATTTTCTATGGTGCATGCGAAACAAAGTTCAGGTTAATTTTGGGTGTTGGGTGGCCACTCAAATGCAATCTGTCATCCAAAAACGGCATAAGCCGCTGATTTTGGGCTTGCTCATCACTCACCTGGCCGTTCGATTGGGATTGCTTGACCTCAACAACGAGTATAATTTCGCTCTAGCTCGCGAGATTGAGCCACTAGATTTGCGAAACTTGGAGCGAATGGGGGTTATTTTCAAAGTAGGAGATGTCTATCAGATGACGCCTCCTGGCGAGGGCAGGCCACAGTCTCGAGTCCCTCCTACTGACCCCCCGACTGGGTCTCCACCTCACCCGGATCAGGTGGGTCCATCCTCCTACCATGCTCCCCCTGCTTGGGAGTCCCAATATCACTCCCTCCAGGATTCTATCCATGTGCTAGGGGAGCGAGTTGACGGACTAGGTGACCGTCTTAGGGCGTTACAGGTTTTTTCCTGTATTCAGATGGAGAATCAGGCAGCTTTCTATACTCATATTGGATTCCAACCGCCACATCCTCCGCCTCCTTAGGCTCTCGTCGCACCTTCTCAGTAGTCAGGGAAGTTTTCGCTCCCTTTGTCCTTGCACTTTATTTGTCTAGGTTACATTGAGGATAATGTAGGTTTTAGGTGTGGGGGGATAGTTTCTATTATTCCTGTTTGTTTCTATTATTTCCTTTTATTCAAAAAAAAAAAGAAAAAAATGGAAAACAAAAAGAGAAGAAAAATGGGAACAACTAGAAAAGAAGAAAAAAAAACAAGAAAGAAGAAAAAAAAAGGGGGATGTAGTTAGTTGACTTTCTTTCTATTTCTACGTTTGTTAACTGTTAGAGTATGTTGTTGTGATGGATTGCACAATCAAGGTGCACGAGTATGTGGTCATATATGCTAGCTGTGCATTTTACTTTTCCTTGGCAATATCATTGAATGTTGGATATGCTGGATTTGACCAATTCTTGAAACTTTTGTGAGCTTTTGGGCCATGCATGAGCACGTTATTCTTATTTGCTCTATTTTTATTTGATTGAGTGGGGATCACATATGGTATTGGCATTCTAGAACTTGCTATTTTATACATGTTGAGGCCACGTTTTGTTTAATTGGATGCATTTGAAATGATAAGGGCATTTAGGATTTAACTTCCTTTAACTTTCTAAAAACCATGCATTCATCTTGTCTCCCAATAGTGAACCAATTTGAACTTTTATCATTCGCTTTTGTTTGTTAGCCCTATTTGATAATCCATGACCTTTTTAGACTTTCTTGTTCAACCTTGTGTCATTAAGAGATGTCTGAAATTCATTACTTGCGCAAGGCAAATAAATCTATGGTCGCAAGTGTTGTCAGAATAGATGCTGTATGGTGCTGTTTCTATGCATCTAAGATCGTAAGAAAAGAAAAAGAAAAAAAAAGGAGGGGGAAATTGTCAATAAGATGGTGAACAGAAGACTCCAGCCTACAAGACGTGTCACATCTTGCAAGCCGCTTGTTAAAAAAAAAAAGAAGATGATGATGATGAAAGGGACGAGTTTCGACACTTGCATAGTGGAAATAGAAAATGAAAATGCCGTGTTATGAAATTTTCCCGGTAAAGCATTGTGGTTATGTAGTGGATATTGGACATTCTCTAGACACATTACACCTTATTTTTACCTTTTTATCCCACCTTTTACCTAAGCCCCATTACAACCCTATTAAAGCCCCTTTGATTTGTGTATTGAGTTCACTTTCGAGTGGTGGAGATTTGATAAGTGTGCAAACCTTTGGTAATGCCATTCCGTGATGTTGATTTGAGCGTTCCTAGTATTCATATATTTTCTTTGAATTACCACCTGTCCGGCGTATTCTAATTTTGGCAACATTGTCAGGAAGAAGGGATGCTTGTGTTAGTGTAAAATTCTGCATAACCTTTGTTCTCTTGGTTGTACTTCTGAGTTCCGAAATGCTTGAGAACAAGCATTGTCTAGGTGTGGAGAGATTTGACAGAGCGATTATTGGGCATATTTTGCACTATTATTCTGTCCTAATTTTGGCTACTCATGATGCTAAGAATTGAGATTTTGCTCATATTTGATAGTTGTGTGAATTGTAGGTGGTTGGTGTTAAAAGTAATCTCTTGAGACAAATTTCCAGAAGACCCTTCTTCTCAGGGAGTGCCCACGCCAGAAATTGTAGGAGGTTACCCAAAAGTCGGACCCGCGAGATTGGTAGCAGCAAAAAGTGGGCAATTATGAGGTTAGGTCCACGTGGACCAGATGCAGGGGATCAGAACCCTTAGACAAAGCCTTGCTCCAGACGTCTTTTCTTCTTTTTTGGGCGGCGACTACAAGGGATTAATTAGAAAGCCAGATTCACGTCTAATGAATAGATTAGCTTTAGTTTTCTTTTCCAGGCGCCAGTTGTCTTTTTCTTTTTGACTTTTAGCTCTAGTTCTAGGCAATTGGGAGTAGCTTTCGGTGGCTACCCCTGGAAGACGACTTGGAGTTTTCGGTTTTTGCTCCTTGTGTTTCGTACGCCTTTTGTGAGACCTGGGCTTCTACCTTTTGCTTGGGTATAAACACGAAACAAAGTGAAAGGAGGCTTTTCTCCTCGGTTCCTTCGTTAATTCATCTTTACCAATCTTTGGCAATTGTATGGATGGAATCAATCGAACCATGCGAGATTGATATGATGAGGAGCGGCTAGGTTTCTTCTCTACCCAAAGGTTAACGTGAGGGCACGGTCCATAATATCTGTGAGATCTAATCGAATTTTCATTATTTCTTTCAATTTGTTACTATTCGTGCATTTCCTGGATTAATTGTTTATGATTATTTTATTAATTGAGTATCAATGGTCGGATATTTAATTTAATCTAATAGCCTACTGCCACGTTAGTTGAATTGAATCCGTAATTGTTCGTTTAGTTAGCAACTAGTGACGACCACCATAATTGGCTTTATGTTGGGAAAACGTAAGATCTAGTTTAAATAAACCCTCTTAGCGTATTTATTGATTATGGTTGGGTTCTTTTAGCTTTAATGCAACTGGATAATTAAATTTCTACGGTCGTACCTAGAATTATTTTCTGGTTAGGGAAACAGTCAACGATCGTACCTTGACTGTCGAAAAAGTAAGGAAGAACTGGTTGTCAGAGCTTGTTGATAGTTATAAACAACCTAGCAACGAATGAATGAAATATCTTTGCATCGATGATCATTTAATTGGACCGTACCTGAGAAGTTGATCATTTGGGTAGAATTTCATTAATTGCCATTTTTAGCGAATTGTACTTATTGAGTTAGCTTGTGAATTTTGTTTATTTTATTTTTATTTTTATTCCATTAAATATCCCCCAATTTTGTTCTATTGACTTGGAAAGAAACAATTTCCTATCGGTTCCCTGTGGAATCGACCCTACTTGTCATTGTATGCAAATTTAATACTTTTATAGATAATTCTGGTATATTGGATTAAACAAACTCTTTGGAAACAGGGTGAATCAAGTAACCCATTGCATACTTAAGGTCCCTACTCCAGTACTTGAATTTGTTCTATAATTAATTGTGGTAGTAATTAGGACTTTTTAGTAATTATTATTGCACAGATTCGACACCTGTCAAGATGCATAGAAACGAACTTGGTTCTTAACTGGAATAAATGTCACTTCATGGTAGAGCATGGTATTGTCTTAGGGCACGTTGTGTTGGCTAAGGGAATAGAGGTAGATAAAGCTAAAATAAATCTTATTTCTGCTCTACCTTACCCCGTATGTGTGCGAGAAATACGTTCCTTTTTAGGCCATGCAGGGTTTTATAGATGGTTCATCAAGGATTTCTCCAAGATTGGAGCACCCCTGTTCAAGTTGTTACAGAAGGATGTGACATTTGATTTCACGAATGAGTGCAAAATGGCCTTTGATAAATTGAAGGAGTCATTGACATCGCCGCTCGTCATTCAACCCTCAGATTGGAGCCTACCGTTTAAAATCATGTGCGACGCGAGTGATTATGCTGTAGGAGCCGTGTTGGGACAAAGAATAGGCAAGGCAACGCACGCGATCTACTATGCATTGAGAGCATTGGATGGAGCCCAACTCAACTACTCCACGACGGAGAAAGAATTACTAGCCGTTGTTTTTGCACTAAAAAAATTTAGGTCATATTTATTAGGTGCAAAAGTAATTGTTTTCTCTGATCATGCAGCCTTGAGATACCTGTTGGCGAAGAATGATGCAAAATCGAGGCTCATAAGGTAGATCTTGCTCCTGCAGGAATTTGACTTAGAGATCAAGGATAAGAGTGGGGCCGAGAATTTGGTGGCTGATCATTTGAGTCGGTTGCTTACGCATAAGGAAGATCTGCCGTTGAGAGAATCGTTTCCCGAGGAGCAATTGCTAGCCATTGATTCGTCGGTACCTTGGTATGCTGATATTGTCAATATTTTGATAACGAATCAATTACCTGCAGGTTGGCCAAAGGCTAAGAAAGATAAATTGAGAAGTGACGCCAAACACTATATTTGGGATGACCCATACCTGTGGAGGCAATGCTCGGACCAAGTGATAAGAAGGTGTGTAAGTGCCAGTGAGTTCCATTCTATTTTAAATTTTTGTCATTCATTTACATGTGGAGGGCACTTTGGGCCAAAGTGAACAGCTCGTAAGGTGTTAGAAAGTGGTTTTTACTGGCCTGCTCTGTTTTAGGATGCATACTTGTTTGTAAATCGTGTGATAAGTGTCAAAGGGCGGGGAATATTTCTCGTAGAGACCAAATAAGTCAAACCCCCATGTTATTTGTTGAAATTTTCGATGTCTGGGGTATAGATTTCATGGGTCCCTTCCCCTCATTTTTTGATTTCTTATACATTCTACTTGCTGTCGATTATATTTTCAAATGGGTGGAAGAAAAAGCCACCCGGACTAATGATTCAAGAGTGGTGGCAGAATTCATAAAGTCTAACATTTTTGTTCGTTTTGGAATACCAAGAGCTATAGTTAGTGACAGGGGCACTCATTTTTGCAATAAAACGATCACTGCTTTGTTTCGTAAGTATGGCGTGCTCCACAAAGTATCCACATCCTACCATCTGCAGACGACTGGTCAGGCCGAAGTGTCGAATAGGGAGGTCAAGTCAATCCTGGAGAAGATGGTGCAGCCTGATAGAAAGGATTGGAGTGTGAAGTTGGAAGATGCTCTATGGGCTTACCGCACCGCATATAAGACGCCGATTGGAATATCCCCATACAGATTAGTTTTTGGGAAGCCATGCCACCTACCAGTAGAATTGAACACAAGGCATTTTCGGCGCTTAAGCGGTGTAACATGGACCTTATGGATGCAGGGAGGCATAGAAGGCTCCAATTACAAGAGTTGGAGGAATTAAGAAATGAAACCTATGAGAACGCGTCAATTTATAAGGAGAAGAGCAAAATCTTTCACGACCAACAAGTCTCACGAAAGTCATTTGTAGTAGGGCAAAAAGTCCTTCTTTATCACTCGAGACTTAAACTTTTTTTCCGGTAAGTTGCGTTCACGTTGGATTGGTCCATTTGTCATTTCTAATATTTTTAATTATGGTGCAGTGGAAATCCAAAGTTTGAAGACGGAGAAGAAGTTCATTGTCAATGGTCACCGTCTGAAGCCATATTATGAGGGGTCTAATAGTGAGTAAGTGGAGGTCGTATATCTTGATAATCCAAATTGTGAGGCTTAACTAGCTAATGATGTGTCTAGCCAAAAACGTTAAAGAAAGGCGCTGCTTAGAAGGCAATCCAAGAATTTTAATTATGTTTTAATTCATATTTGTGTGTTCGATATCAGTAGGTCTAGGTTATTATTAACAAACAACTTGTATTGTAGGTCATGTGTGTTTCTGTGCAATTTTATTCTAGGTTGAAAGCAAAAATTCGTGGGCAGAAGACTACAGCCTATAAGGCGTGCCTACGCCTTACAAGGGTACGTCAGGAGTACTGTACAAATTGGGGACTATCAGTTACAAGGCATGCCCACGCCTTGAAAGGAACTCTTTTGGACATTTGTAATGCAATGGTAAGAAGACCATGTCCTCCAAGGCATGCCCGCGCCTTCCAACCTTTCCGATAACGAAAGTCAAAGAAAAAGTTTTTGACCAGAACCTATCCAACCCCACTTTTCTACTTTTCTCTTTCCCTTGTCGTGTCTAGGTTAGTTAATGTCCGATGTTTTAGCTTTTGCTCTTTTACTTCCTTTGTTTTGTATTGATTTCACTTTCTTTTTTTCCTTTGCTTTCTTGGTCCGCCGCCACCTCCCCATCATGCGCCGCCCTTGGATCTCCGTCGCTGGCCGTCGCCGCTCGAGCACAATCCCGCGCCACCCCCCAACGCCGCTTGCCACACTCTCTCTCTCCGTGAGCCTGCCCCATTATAATCCGCCGCTGCCTGCGCGCCACCGTCGTCGCTGGCCGCTGCCGCTCGAGCACCCGCTCCTCCCTTCGCTACGCGCTACTACCAACGCTTCCTCCTCCTCGCGCAACCAGCGCGCCTAGCGCCTGTCCAGCGCGCTATAGCCTGAGCGCTTCTCAAGTACGCACGACCCACCAGATCCGCTCGCACATCGCGCGCGCGAGCATCGTCCAGCAACGTGCGACCAGCAGCAGCGCGCGCCCCTTCACCTGCCCAGGGCCAACACCTACGCCTGCTTAGTGCTCGACCAACGCGCACCTTCGTATTCCTTCCCTAGCGCACGCAGCGCCGCACGGCCAGCCGTCCGCACGCGCGCCACAGCAGCAATGCGATCTCCTCTCGCGCGTGTCTCCCTTGCGAGCCTCTCTCTCGCCTTGCGTCTTCACCACGGTCTCTTCCAGCGTGGTGGAGTGGTAACTCTATTTTATTATAACTTTTGCCACTGGTCGTTGAATTTGGAATCTGTGCTATATTTGACTCGAATTTGGGTTTGAAATATCTGTGGGTTCTGGTGGGTCTGGTGTGATACTACCTCCCTGTTGGTACACGTGGCTAGTGTTTCCCTCTCTGTTGAATAGAATTATCTGATAATTTCAATTTGTGGGGTGGTGGATCTGCTTTCTTTATTGTTGGCAGCCAAGTGACGCTAGTGGGGCATTTTTCTATTTGTCGCCTTGTCATTGTTCTGGTAGGGTAATTGTGTCTCTCTCTGCTGCTGGGCCGTTGATTTTGAGTATTATTTGTTGGCTGTGGTTCCTTATCCTCTTTTGGTGGTTGATTGGCTGCTTCTGTGCTTATTTATACTCTATCTGTGGTTTCCGAATGCCTCCGAAAAAAGCAACAATTTCTGGGCCATCTGGGTCCCAACCTCGTAAGAAGTGAGCCCTAATTCAACGCCCCATTCAATCCCGTTTAGGCCTGAATAAGAGTACTATGTCTCCTAGGGATTGGGGGGACCGGTCACTAACCTTACAAGGGCACAACAGGACCGGTTTAATAGCTTAGTGCACCGTCCTTTTGCTCCATGTAAGTGCTTCCATGCCCCGACCCTGGATCATTTGCAAATTGCCCAAGAAGTTGAACAGTTGTTCTCAGCAATAGGTTGGCAACGGTATCTAAACATTGATTACCCTATGTTTAAGGAGCTGTGTTGTGAATTCTACTCCACTTTCCAGTTCATCAAAAATGAATTCATCACTTTGGATGAGAAAGGGGTTATTCAATTTAGATTAAGAGGTACCCACCATGATATGTCCATTACTGACTTTAATCTGACTTTGGGGTTTGTTAGTGAGGATACCATTTCATCCGAAACATATATAAACAGTGCGTGTGATTACACTAGACCGTTTTCTAGTAATTACATTGACATATGGAGGGAGTGGTCCACGGACACTCAACTTTATAATCCGAGTCAGTCCAAGGTCTCTTATCTGAAGGATCCGATCTTGAAAGTCATCCACCAATTCTTGGCTTATAAGTTCTAGGGCCGGAAGGACTCCTCCGGAACTCTCACCAAGGCGGAATTTTATTTTCTTTGGTGCATGCGCAACAAAGTTCAGATTAACTTTGGGTGTTGGGTGGCCACTCAAATGCAATCCGTCATCCAAAAGCGGCATAAGCCGCTGATTCTGGGCTCGATCATTACTCACTTGGGCTTTCAGTTGGGATTGCTTGACCTCAACAATGAGCACAACTTCGCTCTAACTCGAGAGATTGAGCCACTGGATTTGCGAAGGTTGGAGCGGATGGGGGTTATTTTCAAAGGAGGAGATGTCTATCAGATGACGCCTCCTGGCGAGGGCAGGCCACAGTCTCGAGTCCCTCCTACTGCCCCCTACTAGGTCTCCACCTCACCCGGATCAGGCGGGTCCGTCCTCCTATCATGCTCCCCCTGCTTGGGAGTCCCAATATCACTCCCTCCAGGATTCTATCCATGCGCTAGGGGAGCGAGTTGACAGACTAGATGACTGTCTTAGGGTGTTACAGGTTTTTGCCCGTATTCAGACAGAGAATAAAGCGGCTTTCTATGCTCACATTGGATTCCAGCCGCCACATCCTCTGCCTCCTTAGGATCTTGTTGCACCATCTCAGTAGTCAGGGAAGCTTCGCTCTCTTTGTCCTTGCACTTTATTTGGTTAGGTTACATTGAGGACAATATAGGTTTTAAGTGTGGGGGGTGGTTTCTATGATTTCTTTTTGGTTTCTATTATTTCCTTATTTCCTTTACTCAAAAAAAAGAGAAGAAAATGAAAAATAAGAAAAAAAAGTGTAGTTAGTTGACTTTCTTTCTACATTTGTTAACTGTTAGAGCATGTTGTTATGATGAACTGCACAATCATGGTGCACAGGTATGTGGTCATATATGCTAGCTATGCATTTTGGTTTTCTTTGGCAATATCGTTGAATGTTGAACATGTTAGACTTGACCAATTCTTGAAACTTTTGGGAGCTTTTGAGCCATACACAAGCACATTATTCTTGTTTGCTTCGTTTGTTTGATTGAGTGGGTGTCACACATGGTATTCGCATTCTAGAACTTGCTATTTTATACATGTCGAGACCACATTTTGTTGAACTAGATGCATCTGAAATGATAAGGGCATTTAGGATTTAACCTTCTTTAACTTTCTACAAACCATGCCTTCACCTTGTCTCCCAATAGTGAATCAATTTGAGCTTTTGTCCTTCTTTTTTATTTGTTAGTCATGGTTGATAACCTAGGACCTTATTAGACTTTCTTGTCCAATCTTGTATCGTTAAGGGATGTCTGAATTTCATCGTCTGTGCAAGACAAATGAATCTAGGGTCGCAAGTGTTGTTAGAATAGAATTTGTATGGTGCTATTTCTGTGCATCTAGAACAAAAAGGGGAGAAATCGTCAATAAGCTAATGAGCAGAAGACTCTGTTCTACATGGCGTGCCCACGCCTTGTAAGACGTCCTCTCAAAAAAAAAAAAGAAGAGAGAAGCTCGTGAACAGAAGACTCTGACTTACATAGCGTGCCCACGCCTTGCAAGCCGCCTGTTCAAAAGGAGAAAAATAAAAAAAAAATAAAAAAAAAGAGAGAAAAGAAAGAATTAACCAATGCTTGCACAGTGGATAGCAAATGGAAATGCCTTGCTTGTGAAATTTCTCTGGTGAAGCATTGTGGTTATGTGGTGGATATCGGACATTCTCTTGACACACTACACCTTATCTTTACCTTCTTAGCACACCTTCTACCTAAGCACCATTACAACTCTATTAAAGTCCCTTTGATTTGTGTATTTAGTTCACTTTTGAGTGGTGCAGATGTGATAAATGTACAAGCCTATGGTAATTTCATTCCGTGATGTTGATTTGAACGTTCCTAGTATTCATACATTTTCTTTGAATTACCACCTGTCCGGTGTGTTCTAATTTTAGCGACATTGTCAGGAAGACGGGATGCTTGTGTTAGTGTAAATTTCTGCATAACCTTTGCTTTCTTGGTTGTATTTCTGAGTTTCGAAATGCTTGAGGGCAAGCATTGTCTAGGTGTGGGGGGATTTGATAGAGCAGTTATTGGACACCTTCTGCACCGTTATTCTGCCCTAATTTTGACTACTTACTGTGCTAAATGTTGAGATTTTGCTCATATTTGGTATTTGTGTAAAGTGTAGGTGGTTGGTGTAAACAGTGCTCCCGCGGGGCAAATTTCCAGAAGACTTTTCATCTCAGGGCGTCCCCACGCCAAAAACTATAGAAGGATACCCAAAAAAGCCGGACCCGCGGGATTAGTAGCAGCAAGGGGCAATTTAGGAAATGAGGTTCACGTGGGCCGCGGAGGTGCGGAGGATAAAAACTCTAATCCTACAAAGCTTTAAGCTTAAGGATCCTGGAGCTTCCATTGTGATTGGCGGAGGCTACTTTAGGTGAATTGGCTAGAAAAAGCCAGATTCACGTGTAATATAGAGATTAGCTTTTAGTTTCTTTCTTCGGTCAAACGATTTACTCTTTGCTTTTGGCTTTTGTACGATTTTCCTATTAGACTTTTGCTTTAACTTTCGCTCCAGTAGTACGAACATGAAACCCAACAAAGGAAAGTAAGGCTTTTCAGCCATTCCTTCGTTAATTCATCTTTTCTAATCTTTGGCAATTGCATGGATGGAATCAATCAAATCACGCGAGATTGATACGATGAGGAGCGGCTAGTTTTCTCCTCTACCCAAAGGTCGACGTGAAGGCGCGGTCCATAACATCTGTGAGATCTAATCGAATCTTCATTATTTCTTCCGATTCGTTACTATTCGTGCGTTTCTTGGAATAATTGTTCATGGTTATTTTATTAATTGAGTATCAACGGCCGGATATTTAATTTAATTTAATAGCCTATTGTCACGTTAACTAAATTGAATTTAATTTAATAGCCTATTGTCACGTTAACTAAATTGAATCCGTAATTGTTCGTTTAGTTCACAACTAGTGGCAACCACCATAATTGGCGTTATGTTGAGGAAACGTAAAATCTAATTTAAATAAATCCTCTTAACGTGTTTATTGGTTAGGGTTGGGTTCTTCTATGTTCAATGCAACTGGATAATTAAATTTCTACGGTCGTACCTGAGGTTATTTTCTGGTTAGAGAAACAATCAATGGTCGTACCTTGACTGTCGAAAAAGTAAGGAAGAATTGGTTGTCAAAACTTATTGATAGCTATAACCAACCTAATGACGAATGAATGAAATATCTTTGCATCGATGATCATTTAATTGGACTGTGCCTGAAAAATTGATCATTTGAGTAGAATTTCATTAATTGCCATTTTTAGCAAATTGTACTTGTTGAGTTAACTTTTGAATTTTGTTTATTTTATTTTTATTTTCATTCCATTAAATATCCCCCAATTTTGCTCTATTGACTTGGAAAGAAACAATTTCCTATCTGTTCCCTATCGAATCGACCCTACTTGCCATTGTATGCAAATTTAATATTTTTATAGACAATTCTGGTATATCGGATCAAGCAAACTCTTCGGAAATAGCGTGATCAAGTAACCCATTGCACACTTAGGGTCTCTGCTCCAATACTTGGATTTGTTCTATAATTAATTGTGGTGGTAAATAGGACTTTTTAGTAATTATTATTGCACAGGCTCGACACCTGTCACATTGATAGGTTGTCGAGTCTATGCAATAATAAATTCCTACTCAAATTAAATATAAATTTTGTATCTAGTGGTAAGTAAGGTCGAATCCTCAAAGATTGAGTGAAATTAATTTCTTTTAGAGTTCAAGATATGGGGGATTTTATAAAACTAAACTATACCACTTGAATATAACAAATAGATAGAAATTAAATCGCAATTATAAAGACTCAAATAATATTGGACAAGCTCTAGTCAAGAAGCAACTTCGGAAATGGTTCTCCTAATTGATCATTGATGCAAGAATAATTCCCCTTATAAACTGATAAACAACTTATAACTGCCAAACAAGTGATGACAGTCAATTTCTCCTTAATTATCGATAGCCAAGGTACAACTGTTAGCTATTACCCTAATTGCGAAATAACTCTAGGTACGACCGTAGGATTCAATTTTTTAATTGCCTTGCGAATTATAGAAATCCTGTTCTAATCAAACAACACGCTACGAAAGTTGTTTCAAATTAGTCTGTATGTTTCCTTGACACAAACCCAATCATGCCAATTATCACTAATTTAGAACAATTAAATAATTACAAATTTAACTACTCTAATTGGTTCTATGTTATCAAATTAATCTCAAATCCGGGCCCAGGATAATTGAATAATACAACAACCATAAGAACATAAAACAGGAAATATACGAATACCAGAAAATAATAGGAAAATGTAAAATCAGTTCAATCTCAGAATTTAAGTTGAACCAAGTCTTCCGTTTTTCCTTGACTAGAAATAAAAGCTTAGTTCATCTCTGTTGAGAAAATCTCGCGTAAAATTGCAATATCCATTGTTGAATGCATTGCGTTCAATTAAGATGAAGCAAGCAATTCGATGGAATAAGAAAAAGAGAAACGATAAAGTCAAAAGATGACTAATGTCTCTTAATTGAGATTGTCCACCCGATGGAATAACACTCCAGCAAGACTAAAAGCAAGTCTATATCTTACTTGTGGCGGCTGACTTCCCAAAAGCCAAGTTCCCCCAAAGAATAATAGTCCTAATCTTAGTTGACTTCTATCTACCCTACTCAACCACAAGCAAAAAGAAAGGAAATTTGTTAATTGAGAAGTTTCTTGTTCTTGCTAAGCTACTCTTCCCAATTCAAATCAAATAATCAACTCATGGAATATTTGCGGTCCCATGTTACACTTCCAATTGACAGTTAGGTATCGTGCGTCTTTCCTAAATTTCTTGACGCGATCACGCCAAACAGCAATTGTAGTGAGAAATTTGTACCTTTTTACTATATTTTGTTCCAACTCCTTGCGATCAGTACAAATTTCCAAAAATAAGTAGAATCCACCAATTAACGTACATTTGGTAAGAGGGAATTAATTATAAAATAAATAAAAAAATTGTGACTTATCAGTCATTGGTGTATGCAGTGTTCTCCCCACCAGTCAATATTTTTGCAGCACCAAAACCAGTCACACAGGCAACCATATCTTCATTTAGAAGGACATTACCTGGCTTCAAATCACAGAGAACAACGGGAATTGAGTAACTATGATGGAGATACTCCAACGCAGATGCCACTAGGATGATACTTAAGCAATTATTGTAAGAATACAACCATTTCTCAAGTCAAGGCTCCCACTGGGCATGTAATCATGTATTAATCCCTTGAAGTCATCATTAGAGCATACACCAACGACTTTGGTCAGATTTCTGTGCCTAAGACTGTATAAGACTTCACATTCTCTGGTGAAACTCTTGAATGAATATTCCAACTGTAAATTGAACACCTTTATGGCCACACAAATTCCATTAGCTAGAATCCCTTTGTAAACAGATCCAAAATTTCCTAGTAAGTTGCTTTCATCATAACCATTGGTTGCTTGTAGGAGTTCATAATACGAAATCCTTCCTTTTGCTGTCAAGGAGAACAAATTAGTTCCATTAGGAACCTTCTCCTTCTTTACGTATCAAAAGAACAAAAATGCCAAGGCTATACTAGCAATTATTGCTTAAACTCCAAACACTATCAATTTAGTTTGAAGCACTTTCTTTGTCCTTGATCTGTGAATTGGAGTTTGGCTTGGTGGAACATGAAACCTAGATGATCCACATAATGCATCATTGGAGATAAAAGATTCACTAGTGAAATTCTTGAAAGGGCCGTTGATGGAATTTGCCCCAGTAAATAATTGAAAGAGACATTGAAGTAGCTGAGAGATTGAAGTGTTTGTGATAGGTCCAAATATTCCAAACTTAGCATGTTACTGATTGATTCAGGAATGGTACCTTCAAAGTTGTTATATGGCAAAGAAAGATGATTCAAGTTTTCTAAATCTCCAATTCTGCTAGGAATAATAATGTTATTTGAGAATTGATTCATTGACAAATCTATCCATGTTGCAACCTTCAATAGTCCAATCTCTGAAGGTAGAGAGCCAGTAAAGAAATTCGAAGACAGGATAAATCCCAAGAGATCTTTGAGGCTCCACAAACTGTCAGGCACATAAGAAGTTATTCTGTTGGAAGCTAGATAAAGATACCTGAGAGAAGTAAGATTACAGGAATTGATTTCCAATCCGATGTAATAAATTCAAGTACTGTAAGCTACACAAACTATCAGGGATAGTTCCACTAACATTGTTACTTTCTATAGATAATCCTTGAAGCATTTGCAACCCTTTGATTGTACTTGGAATTGATCTAGACAAGGGATTCTCTTGTAGACCTAGCACTCTCACATTGCTTAGATTGCCAACAGTTTTTGGAATTCTTCCCTTCATTTTACAGCCACCTGCATAAATCTCTTCTATAGAAGAAGAAAGATTTCCTATAGAAACTGGAAGAACACCAGTGAATGGGTTATTAGCCACTGAAATTTCTCTCTGGTATCTGCATTCTGTTAACACAGTGACAAAGCTTAACTCCACCGAAAAAGATTCATTTGTTAAATTGTTATCAAACAGCACTAAACATTCAAGAAATTTTAGATTCCCAAAGACTATGTAAATTGGACGAGTGAGTCTGTTTCGAGCAAACTCTACATGAGTGAGTTTAGAGGAGTTTGAGATTGAATCAGGTACAATACAACAGTCCATTGAGGTTATTAGAGTTGAGGTGATAGGTGTCGAGTCTGTGCAATAATCAAAATCTAACTACCATCAAAAGCAATTAACAATCAATTCCAGGTACTGGAGCATGGACTCTGAATGTGCAATGGGTTACTTGATTCACCTTGGTTCCGAAAAGTTTGCTTAATCCGATATACCAGAATTAATTAGCTAACAGAAAATTATTAACTCGTAGACAGTGGCAAACAGGGTCATCTCCTCAGGGACTGGGGATAAATTCATTTCTTTTCAAGTCAAGGCGAAACCGGGGGTTTCAGAATTAAATGCTAATGAATTGTTAACTAAATTAATCAACTGTGAAAAATAATTAATAGAGAGAAATAATTGGAAAAACTCTAACCAAAGATACACTTCAGAAATGGTTTATGCGACTGATCGTTGATTCAAATATAATTCCAATATTCATTAATAAGTAGGTTTTTAACTACCAATACGATCTGACAGTCAATCTCTTCTTACTGTCTCGATAGTCAAGGTACGACCATTGACTATTTTCCTAATTTAGGAATAACCCTAGGTACGACCATAAGATTTAATTCCCCAATTGCATTAGAAACTAGAGAAACCCTACTCTAATCAATAAACATGCTACGAGCGTTTATTTAAATTAGATTGTACGTTTCTCTAACATAAACTCAATTATATCAGTTGCTATCGGGATGAGAGTAATCGAACAATTACGGATTCGACTACCCCCAATTAGCGAATAGACTATGTGAATAATTAAATATTGCGCAACTATTCAATCATACACAATAGTTATAGCCAATAAAAGCAGAAAACATACAAATACCAATGAATGAAAGAAGCAATTAAAATAATTTAGATCTCATAGTTATTGTTGAACCAAATCTTTAGTTGTCTCCTTGACTAGAAGTTTGAAATTAGTTCTCCATTTGTGGATAACAAGCCATGCTTACAAGAAAATCCGTTGGGAGCTTGCAATTGTCTTTTCCCCTCAAACTAATGAAAAGGCCAGCCGACAAGCCAAAAGCAAGTGGCGGCTCCCCTCCAAAAGTCATGAGAAGAAACCTAATGACTACTAATTAATTGGTCAACCGAGACTAGAATTCTAATTGACTAAGGTAACTCCAAGAATAAAGCAAATGGTTTCCTAATAAGACATCTAATAAAAAGTGGTAGTTTTCTAATCTTCAACCAATACTCCACGTAGATTCCATCTTGAATTGAGAAACTTGCGCTTGACAATCAACTCCAAGAAAATCACCCATTTTAGCACTTTTTACTCCAATGCCCTACAATTAACATAAAACACCAAATATAAGTAGAATCTGACAATTAAAATAATATTTGGCTAAAATCAAGGGAAAAATAATTATAAATTTAGCAACAAATTATGACCTATCAATTTCCTTCACACCTGAACCATGCTTGTTCTCAAGCATGAGAACACAAATCAAGCAATCAAATTCAAACAATGGTTATTATTCAAATCTTCTATTGCCAAGATACAATTAAAACATATGTCAAGTATTAGTGGCAATTTTTAATAAATACCTCTCCAGTTAGTTTCCAAGATTAAGGGCTCTTTCAATTTATGACTAACTAATCTAAAAATATAAAATATTCAACCAGCATCTATCAGCAAATGATTTGACTATTAAACAAAATCTCAACATTAAAATTCATGAATCAACTGGCTCTTTCCACATTTTTTTTCAGCGGGAATGCTTAGTCTTTAGCCATTTAAGCATTTTGATGCGAACTCCAACACTGGCCAAATGCAGAAGCCCGGTTACTCAGCCATCATCGCTTAAAAACCACATACTCATAGCTATTATCGCTTTTTGATGCGAAAATCGACACTTGTGGTGAAGACCTCCGGTTACTAGGCAACGATACTAACGAAGTATAGTCGAATACTATTCATAAATAAGCACCAAATTAAAATTAACAATTATACAAACCCTCTTCATTTCTTAAACATGGAGAACTAAGATTAATAGTTGAACCAAATTGCACAAAAAATGCTAGACAAATATTTACAATACTTAGAGAAGTTAACCAAAAAGTGTAAAGGTCACAAAATCTCAAATATTCACCAAAGAGATACCTTAAACTTAACCATGTCATACTTAACACCTTAGAGTGTAAAATCTTAGCAATAGAAAAATTTGAAACATCTAACCATTGTTTATCAGAAACAAACACAAATATGCACAAAGATAGGCAAAAAATGGATAAAATTCGACTAAGTCAAACAAAAAATTCCAACAAAAATGCCTACACTTACACTTAATAAACATGCTACGAGGGTTTATTTAAATTAGATTATACGTTTTCCTAACGTAAAGACAATTATGTCAATTGCTACCGGTATGAGAGTAATCGAACAATTACGGATTCAACTACCCCCAATTAGCGAATAGACTACGTGAATAATTAAACATTGCACAACTATTCAATCATACACAATAGTTATAGCCAATAAAAGTAGAAAACATACAAATACCAATGAATGAAAGAAGCAATCAAAATAATTTAGATCTCATAGTTATTGTTGAACCAAATCTTCAGTTGTCTCCTTGACTAGAAGTTTGAAATTACTTCTCCATTTGTGGAGAACAAGCCATGCTTACAAGAAAATCCGTTGAGAGCTTGCAATTGTCTTTTTCCCTCAAACTAATGAAAAGGCCAGCCGACAAGCCAAAAGCAAGTGACGGCTCTCCTCCAAAAGTCATGAGAAGAAACCTAATGACTATTAATGAATAGGACCCCGACTAGAATTCTAATTGACTAAGGTAACTCCAAGAATACTGCCAATTGTTTCCTAATAAGACATTTAATAAAAAGTGGCAGTTTTCTAATCTTTAATCAATACTCCACGTAGACTCCATTTTGAATTGGAAAACTTGCGCTTGACAATCAACTCCAAGAAAATCACCCATTTTAGAACTTTTTACTCCAATGCCCTACAATTAACATAAAACACCAAATATAAGTAGAATCTGACAATTAAAATAATATTTGACTAAAACCAAGGGAAAAATAATTATAAATTTAGCAACAAATTATGACCTATCATGAGGTAAAGTTCTTCTAAATTAGGCAGACCTAAACCCATATTGGATGGAAGATTGCCTGAAAGACTGTTGGAAACAAGTGAAAGCACTCTTAAAGTTGAGATGTTAAAGATCCTGGTTGGTATGGAACCTTTTAAACTGTTAAATCTTAGGTTCAACACCTCCAAATGTTTGTAGGTTTCCAACCTCATAGGGAATTACACCTGCCAAATTAAAACGGATGGAACTCCTGAAATGGAATGTTTCACAATCCTGAAGAAACACATCATTTGTAAATGGAAGCATGTTTATTTGATTATGAAAGTTTCAGTTGTCTCATGATTGCTATTCTCAAGTGCCATACTTGTTAAATTGTTTACACCAAGGTATAGTTCTTTAAGTGCAGTCAAATTTCCAATATCTCTGGGTATAGAGCCTTCAATCTAGTTATTCTCTAGACTAAACAGCATTAGCTTTAAAATAACACCAAGCTTTTGCATAATTATACCTGCCAAATTCAAGATAAAGCAAGGATATATATGTTGGACCAGAACAATCAATTCTTTGTAACAACAAAAGATGCTGGACTGCGAGACTGGCTTTGTTAATTTTTTAACTTGACAAGAGGAGTAAACAGAAATACATAGGAGTTCAAATTGTTACCATCTCCGTAAGCAAAGCAAAACTTATTAATATTTCTCTTGAAGTAGTTAGTAAATTGTCACACCTGTTAAGTTATTATGCCCAAGATAGAGCCGCTGAAGCCGAATCAAATTCAAGATTTCTCTTGGAATGGATCCTATAATCTGAGGTTATAATCCATGACTAATAGTTTCAGGTTATAAAGATTACCAATCTCTTGAAGGATTGTACCTGCCAAATAAAGCTAAAGTCTTGAGTTAATACACGAAATTGGAACTAGGCATTGGTCCCCGCGGTGTCGCGGGGTGCCCATATTGTATGTTTTTTTATGTATTTTTGGGGTATGATAGGTTTTTCTATTATTATTATTTTTTTATAAGTTGGAGGTTTTGGGTTCAAAATCTCCTACTTACCATTCCTGTCATCTAGCGATCCAATCCAATTCTTCTCCGTTTGTTTATCAATTATATGTACATGTATTTTATATTGGAACATGTGTAAAGATTTGTCATATAATTTTTTTAATGTAGTATGAATTTGTCATATTTTGTATTGTTTTGAATGATTATGATTTTGATATGATTTTCTATTGGTAATGTAGTGGTTAATTGTTTCGCATTTTTATTTTTTTGGTATTTTTATTGTTTACAGTATATTTACGATTTGTCTAATTGTGATTTGATTATTGGTTCTGATTAATTTTATGCTAGTGAAAGTTGTGAAAGTGGATTAATTGAAGGATTTCTCAGTGTGTATGATAGTATAATTTGAGGTGTATCATTCTTGGTTGTGTTGATTTTTGTAATATTTAGTATTGATTAGTAATGTGTAAATAGTATAAATTTTTTTATTGTTTGGTGTTGGTACTATTTAACTTGTGATGAATAATTTAGCAGCTAAAGTTGCTATTTTGTTTGCGAATCATATGATTTTTTGCTATATATGAACGGATATCGTGGTTTTTTTCTTGTACCTGAAACCCAAGCATAGTGGGCTAACATAAGACGGCAAACCAAAAAGATTTCGCAGACAATGTTAGAGGTCCAAAGAAATCGAGGTAGACATATGAAGCAAGCAGCTGCCCAACCCTAAAAATACTATTCACAATAAAAAGACGAGAAAGGCCAAAATCTGTAGAGAAACAACAGCGAAACCAGCGCAAAAGGGTAAACTTGGAATAGGGACACCAAAATTAAGAACTTATGGCCGACAAACATGAAACAGAGATGACCCCACAATGAGTTACATCATACCTAAAAAGACAGATGAGGACCAAATCAACACTCAAATGAAGCGGAAATCCCTATTCTCAGCCCTTGGGCGGTTTACGTATTTAGAGATATGTAATTTAGAAGCCAATTATGAGTCAGAGTCTTCCGAAAGAAGAATTTAATAGGATTTAGAAAGAAGAATTTATCAGGACTTAGTACTAAATAGTTTAGTGACTTCCAACAACTTCAGTTTATTCTTCATAACTTCAGTTATTTTGCTACGAAGTACATAGAGTGCTTATTCTCCATAATAACTTTGGACTATCCATTTACTCTATCTTATGGCAAAGATATGGTTGTAAGTGTGAAGTTTTTAATTTTAATTAGCAATAATAGAAGAAATTTTTAATTTTAATTTCAATGTAAAAATGTTTTTAAGAAACATGATACACATTGTAGGTTTATTGGCACAAGGTAATTATACTAGTTAATGATGAATGATCTCACATCATATACAATGTGAATTGAACAGTGGCAAATTTGGGAAGAAAAGAACAAATTGTGGGATATCTATTACGTAAAAGGAGTCATATAATAAACTTGGTGTATGTCCAATATTCGCTATATTTACTGGACAAAACATTATTAACATAGATTTGTACAAGCACAAGTGAAGACAAGCCAAATTGGGTTTACGTATTGTCTCTGACCAGAATTTAAAAGCCAATACTTGGAGTTTTCAATGAAAATTTTTTGGTAGATATTATTAATACACTTCTGACATGCCCACCTCTTGATCGTTTGCTAAATCAAATATAGAAAAGATCAAGAAACAAAAAGATAAAGAGTTATAGTATACAATACATTAACAACCTCACACATTATACACGATACAAATAATAAATAAGAAGGCAAGACACAGAAGATGATGAACAAAAAAAAATAAAAACAAAAAAGAGGAACCAGTTTTGTCCACAAACTAGAGAAAGGGAAGCCACGGCAGTGGCTACTGCTAGGAATGATTATGTTTTCTTCTCCTCCTCCTCCCATAGCTGGCACTCTCTCCATTCCCCATCGTCTGTATAGTAACCAATGAGAATATAAGGAATGTGTGCGATTCTTGTGTAATCTTCACTTTCTTCCTTCTGATTCTCCAACAGCTTCCCTCTCAATTGAGAACTCAACTCATACAAAACCAGCCGTTGAAGCTGGCTCAAGTGCTGAATACCCGATGGTAACTCCTCTAGTAATGGAAGTTGTTCCAGAAATAGTTTCTGGAGACGAGACAATGCACCCTCCTCCACTCTCATCCATCTCAACCCTTCCATTCCCTTTAGGTGCATCCTCTTGAGATTTAGGAACCCTCCAGCCGTGAAACACAACCCTTCTCCTTGGTAAGATCCACAGAAATTGATTTCACCCAAATTGGGCAAATGCTGGAGGGATTCAAGCGGATCCTCCTCACCCCTTAACCCACTCCAATTCAAATCTATTCTTACCAAGCCGTGAAGACGAGCTACCCATTGTGGCATCTTTTCTAAGCAGCCATACAAAATCAGCATACGAAGAGATTGAAGAAACGACGAAGAAGAAAGAGGAGGATGACGATGATTTAAATCGATTATCTCATGATCATCACCTTTTCCAATCGAAGCAACGCTTAATTCCCGAAGATTGGTGAGGTTGGCAAGGGAGCAGCAGAGCACTTTTCCATCTTCTCTTCTCAACTTTGTAATATATAGCTCTCTTAATTGGGTCAGCTTTCCTATCTCCTTGACTATTGTAGATCCACTACTTGCATCTATGCAGCTTAATGTTTGTAGGGCAAGAAGCCGTCCCATATTTGATGGAGCTTTAAATCCATGAGATCCATAATCATCATCTGAAGAATCAACTAGTTGATATACTTCGAGAAATCAAAGTTTTTGCAGCTTTAGGATTTCCATAGGTAATTTCCTAACTCCAGTGTTACCCAAATTCAAATACTCCAATTGCTGAAGTTTCCCAATGGCTTTCGGTACTCTCTCCACTCTTGTACCATATAGGTTCAGATGCTTGAGATGAAACAAGTTGAAAATCTCATTTGGTATTTCCTCCTGTGCCTCTTGACCTCTCAAATCCAAAACCTTTAACAACTTACTGCTCCTTAAAACTTCGGATAACAACGTTTTGGATAGTAGCAGGTCCGTGGATCCAATTGTAACGAATGACCGAAGGCGGTCAAAGCAATAATTTGGTCTGTGTTGGTGGTGCTGGGCGTTGTTACTGCTACTACTATGGACTACTAGACGGCGTACCTTGTCGAACGGCCACGTCATCGGCTGTCCAGTAGTAACTGTGACCATGTTTTGTTCCCTTGACTTGAGAAGAATAACTTCTCTCAACAGGTCATGGATTCGACATATTTGGGGTATTCCTTCAAAAAACACCTTAGTCACTTGAATTAGACTTCTATTAACAAGTTCACTAAGATAACCCCAAGCTACATCTTCAATACTCCTTCCTTCTCTCCATTCGACAAACCTTTCAGCAATCCACAAATTAATTAGTTCATAGCATTCTATTTCATAATCCTCTGGGTAGATACTTGTGTACAACAAACACGTCTTTAGATGCCAAGGCAAATCACTATAACTAAGAGAGAGTATCTTTTTAACTCTGTCCAGCTTACCTGCGCCTTCTAATTCACCCCCAAGACTGCATCGAACCATTGCCCATTCCTCTGTTCTGTTTACATCTTTCAAAGCCAAAAGCCCACTGATTGCAAGAATCGCAAGGGGCAAGCCCTCACATTTATCCAATATACCTTTGGCAACATCCATCAAATGGCCAGGGCAACTATTTCCCTTAAAGATCTTGTTACAAAACAGGGTCCACGAATCTTCAAAGGACAGTGGCTCCATTCTGTGGATATAGCCTAGAGATTCTGTATAAGAGGCAGAGGCTACATCAGCTTTTCGAGTTGTTAGCATGACACGGTTGCCGTGGCTACTCTCAGGCAGTGCAAATTTGATGGTATTCCAAAATTCCACGTCCCATACATCATCAAAAACAATTGCATACCTTCCAGCTTGTTGAAGAAAATCTTTGACAAATTTTTTCAGCTCAATGGTAGCCATAGACTCGATCGATTGTGGACTGGTTTCTTCCCTTCCTCGTGTAACTGCCGAATCAAGTCTTTCAGGAGATCCTGAAACTCGCATGTTTGAGAGACAGTTACCCAAGCACGAACTGGGAAATGCCTTCTAACGTCCGAATCCTCATGGACTCTTTTCACTAGGGTAGTTTTGCCAAGTCCCCCCATACCAACCACTGAAACAACTTTTAGTTGGTAATCATCCCCTTCCAGGAGCTGAGAAATTAGATGCTTCTTGGGCTTGTCAATACCAACTAATTTAGCTTCTTCCACAAGCAGTGCGTCATCTCTGCTATAGCGCCATGTTGTGTTGTTCACAACAGAAATTGAGTTGGACGCTTGGGCAGAGATACCATATTCGGATTGGTATCTTTGATGACCTTCAGAAATACTTTTGATTCTTGACTTGATGCTTTGTATTTCGTTAGCAACTCGATGACGAGCTCTCAAATTCTTGATGGAGCTGAAACTTCTCCGAACAGAGCCGTAGAATCCTGTTGCGCGATGCCGAGCAAAGCGAGCTACAAATTCATCAAGAATGTCTTCAGTGTCATAAGCAGCCTCTCGCACTTGCTTGATCCATTCTTGGAACCTGGGTTGAGCGTCTTCTTCTTTTGCTTCTGCCTCTCTTAGGAAAGCTCTCATATGCCCCAACGAATCCCTGATGTATTGGACCTCTTGCCGAAGCCCTCCCAATAGTCGTCCCTCCTTGCGCAGAAAAGTTGAGAGTTGATCCAGCACAAAAGAGAGAACTGTTTCTGCCATTTTCAGTCTTTCTCTTTAACTTAAGAATGTCGGGGAAGGCGGCTTCTCGTTTATGGGACAGTCCACTTGTAGTATCTTGAAAGGAAGATGGAAGAGGAGGTTATAGATTCATAAGCTGATGAACTTCGATGCTATATTGTGCAGTATTTATCAAAAAGAGAAAGAAAGAACTAACCAACTAGAAGAAACTAAAGCAAGAAATAGGGTTAATTTCACATACCTCCTTTGAGGTTTTTGACAATTATAGAAAGCTCCCCTCAAATTTTAAAAATTACACTTACCTCCCCTATTTTCACTATTTAGATAACATTTTAGGCCCAAAAGACTATACTTTTTCTCAAAATTCTTATAATGCCCTTGAGTTATAATTGACAACAAAAATGTAAAGGAAAAATATGGTCCACAATCTCTATTTCATTTATCTTTACTTATTATCACTATTACCTATTCATCAACATTCAAATTACTATTAAATAAATACTTATCTTTGTTCTAATGTTTCTCTTTTACCTAAAAATTTCTGATATAGACCATTGTATCAACTATAAACGCTACATCAGATACCAAAAAACTTATTAACAATCTCATATCAATCTCAAATTTTACTTAATACACAACAATATTCATCAATATCTCTAAATTTCAATTCCATAACTGCCACATTTCTAATACAAAATAATCTAAGTCATTACTACCAATATCAATATCCAATATACTCCATTGGCATATAGTTCAAAATCAATCAAATTCTTTCTATAGGAATAACATCAATAATTTTAAATCAAAAATAGAAACACAATGCAGTTATAAATATATATCAAGAACACCTTTTTTCATGGCAACCATAATAATATAACCTATATTTAGTTCCCATTCCATTTCCTATCCTTAATTTTAACTTCTTTTTATCACTGTCACTATCTTTATCTCCATCTAATTTGGTAATGAAATTAGCACTCAATTTGTCATTTGACAATTTCAATTTGCCAATGCATATCAAAAATTGGGAAAAAAATGGGTGTAAGGAAACCATTTAATAATAATGAAAAATCGAGAATTGGAAATAGATACCAATATATATATGTATTGGTGGTTTGGTGTATATGGTGATTTTATTAGTGGCGACAGTACACAATTAGTTGATAATAATAAATAAATAAGTTTAAAAGAAAAATATATGTAGGAGAAAGAGAATAGATAGTTAAATGGGAAAAACTATAATTTGAATTATTGGTTAACAATAGATGAGAGAGATTTAATATTTGATAGAGTTTTTCAATGAGTTGACAATTATTGAAGGGCATTGTTGTCTTTTTATCACACCAAGGGAGGTTTTTGCAATTATATAAACCTCAAGGGAGCCGAGTGAAATTACCAAAAATCTCAGGGAAGATTTCTGCAATTATCCCCAAGAAATGTGACGGAAATTGAAGACGTGAAGATAGACGGCAACGTGATTGTGAAAGACGAAGCTGCCTTACAAAATCATGGAAGCTCTTCAGAAGACTCTGCAAATGGTGGGTTGCACGTCTTCAGGACCGTCTTGCAACTGTGGGTCCTTTGGTCGGATTAAGGAGTGGCTACTGCAGCATCGTACAAAAACAATGATGTCTTATCGTAAATGAATTTAGGTTTTTGAAAAAACGCACGCCTCACTTTACTTTAAAAGAGGTTGAAATTTTAAAATATGTTAATATTATTTTTATTTTTAGTTAAAAATAATAATATATATATTGCATATATATATATATATATATATTACACAGGTGACATATTGAAATATCTTTTCATTATGTACAAGTTGGATGATTTATAATGTTATAAAATATTTAATCAAAAGTTATTTCTTATCCTAATTTTCGTTATGACTATATTACATAATTATGAAATAGACAAAACCTTATAATTAAAGTTAATATTTGATATTTTTTAGGTGTCATATATTTAAATATATAAAAATTATTTTGAAAATAACACATTAAAATAATTTTGTTAGAAAATTTTTTGGCCTCCCACAAAAAATAAAATAAAATCGTGGCTTCGTCACTTTAAGTTGATATATTGAAGTTGATCAAATCTGATGATACTAATTAACCAGACTTGGCTCTGTAGATAAACAACAATTCGGTACCATAAAGGAATGCCCAATATTCCTAGTATTTTGCAGCGTTTTATTACAAGAATTTGATCACCATTCCCTTTTGTTAATTACCTGCAAAATTGAGAAAAGAATCAAATCATTGTTCTGACATTTCTCAAATCATCGCGTTATGGTCTGATTGGAGCGGAGCTACTGAAGCATGATGCGGACTTTGGCACTTCTTTCATGGACGAACAACAGATGAGTATGGCTTGACTGCGCCTCAAATGTCAAGTAAGATCAGCATTTGGGGTCCTATCGAATGTGATCACGTTTGAAACAAAGAAAAGAAAGAGCACGAATGCCTATCCATACTTCCCAGCTAACTAAAGTTAAAGTTCCAGGAACTAGAATTCTAAATTCAGATCTCATTAAATCTTGGTATTTTCTACTAGTTTGTACCAACATTTTGCGGGCTATTTAGTATATTGCATGGTAATTTTCATTTTGTAGTTCATGCCGCCATTGTAGGTTAATTGTGGTCTTATCAGAAATAAATAAATATGACCGTATTCTAACTGTATATATACAGGTCAATGGTGCTCGATGGTACTCAATTACATTTGCCCGTCGTTTCATTGTATTCACTATTCATCCATGTCAGTTCGTATTTGTTGGGATGTATTCAATTTCTATTGATCCTACCATTTGTAAGCGTAATTTAACCCTCCATAGATACTTATAACCACCAATGCTTTTGGTACATTCTACGTGTATGCTTATTTCAAAAATATATAATTAATTTTTTTTACAATAGGTTATTGTACGGACAACGGAGAATCATGTTAGAAGTTTAGAGCGCATATGTTTTTTTAGAACTATATTAATACTTTGCTTTTTTATTTAGGAAATTATTATATTTAAAATCAACTTAAGTTTAAATACTGACTTCAGAGGGCATTTTTAATATATCATTAGACGACATTTTTAATATTATATTAAATGATATCTGATAATGAGAATTGTGCACTTAAATTAGCATTGTACTTTGTCCCTTCGGTTAGCATTGTACCTTATTGCACATCATTGTTCTTTTTCCCACTCAATGTATCAATTCCTCCTAACAAAAACCACAGCCAGATAAACATTTCGATGCTGGCATTCCCCAAATTTGATAAACTCAACAGAACAAAAATTGGTATAATTTAAGTCAAGAAAATGCAAATTATTTTAGAAAAAAAAAAAAAAAGAAGCAGCCCCCCAAAATATTTGTTTTGACAGAATGCAACATCTTTTTTCTTTTTTTTTTTGGGGTGACAGAGTGTGTGAGAATTAGTATCTAATGTGTGAGAAACCCCACATCGATACAGCTATGGAATATACATCTTATATGTTTTTCCCGCATCTTAAAGTTGTGACTGCCTGCATCTCTACGTACAGGTCCTGGCGTTAATCCATAGCTGAAGGTAAGATGCAACATTTCGCCGATGTAGATTTAACCAATTCAGTTGCCCAATTGATCTATATGAATATGAATCCTGTACAAAAATTGGTTAATTAAGTCATTTGAATTTTGATAGGCCAATTGGTTTAACAGAGTGTACAAGTGGATGCTGCTGCGGTATTAGTGAAATGACTTATCCTTAAATGACATTTTTAGTTGCTCGTAAATGACATTTTTATCCTTAAATGACAGCTTTAACTTTTAGGCTTATACAGTCTAGTGACATGTACGTGTGAAAGAGATATATAATTGTTTTATAATGATTGTTTTCTAGCATTACAACTATAGTTGCTGTTATTCGATATGTACATAGTAAATTGGTATTAACCTCACACTTATTTTACTAACTACGGTTAGTCAAACTCTTCCTTCTTCTCCGTTAGAATTTTGTTAGTTTTCAATTCTTTTTTACTTTAATTTTTTTGGTTTCAGTTTCACTTTCTGACAGGTGCCGAACCTGTGCAATAATAATTACTAAAAAGTCATAATTACCACCTCAATTAAATAATTATAAAACAAATCCAAGTACTGGAGCAGGGACCCTAGGTGTGCAATAGGTTACTTGATTCACCCTGTTCCCGAAGAGTTTGCTTGATCCGATATACCGGATTTGTCTATAAAAATACTAATTTTGCGTACAATGGCAAGTAGGGTCGATTCCACAGGGAGCAGGTAGGAAATTATTTCTTTCCAAATCAGTAGAACAAAATTGGGGGATTTTCAATGGGAGAGAAATAAATAAAATAAAAGTAAAATAAAAATAAAGCGAACTAAATTCAAAACTAACTCACAAAGCACAATTCACTAAAAATAGCAATTAATAAAAGTTCTACCCAAAGGATCAACTGCTCAGGCACGGTCCAAATAAATGCTCATCGATGCAAAGATATTTCATCCATTTATCACTAGGTTGGTTATAGCCATCAATAAGCTCTGACAACCAGCTCTTCCTTACTTTTTCGACAGTCAAGGTACGACCATTGACTGCTTCTCTAACCAGATAACAACCCTAGGTACGACCGTAGGAATTTAATTACCCAATTGCATTAAAGCTAGAAGAACCCAACCCTAACCAATAAACACGCTAAGAGGGTTTATTTAAGCTAGATCTTGCGTTTCCCCATCATAAAACCAATTATGGTGGTTGCCACGAGGTGTTAACTAAATGAACAATTACGGATTCTATTTAATTAACGTGGCAGTAGGCTATTAAATTAATTCAAATACCCGGCCGTTGATATTCAATTAATAAAATACCCATGAACAATTAATTCAGGAAACGCACGAATAGCAATAAATTGGGAGAAATAATGAAGATTCGATTAGATCTCACAGATGTGATGGACCGCGCCCTCGCGCCAACCTTTGGGTAGAGGGGGGAATTAGCCGCTCCTCATCATGTCAAGCTCACGCAATTTAATTGATTTCATCCCCGCAAACATCAAAGAATCTAGATTGGTGAAGTAGCGCAGATAGAAAAAGTGAAAAGTCTCGCTTGACTCTGCGTGGGAGTCCGTACTGGATTCCCCAAGTTCAATGCCAAAACCAACGGAAGTTGAATCAATTCGAAAGCGAAAAGCAAAAGATTCAGACGCAGACGCCAAAAACAAGGGAAAGAAAAGTCTTCTGTGTCTGACCCATTCGGCCGCAGAAGAAACAAAAGAAAAATAAAAGCGTCTGACAAATCTTGCAAATAGGTAAAACTAAGACTAAAAGTAGTGATGCTTTGAATCTTGCTTTTTCCTTTCTTTATAGCCGCCGCAGGAACTCTCAAACGTCTGGCCCAATTCAAAAGCTAGCCTTTTGGAGTTTTTATCCCATGCTTCTCGCAGTTCACGTGGACCGCAGTCCGGCTTTCGGTTTCGTCCACCTTCTAAGGCGTGGCCACGCCCTGAGACGAAAAGTCTTCTGGAAATTTACCCCGCGAGATCATTTTTCATGCCGACCACCTACAATTCACACAAATATCGAATATGAGTGCAATTCCAATTCTTAGCACCGTGAATAGCCAAAATTAGGACAAAATAACGGTGCAAAATGTGCCAAATAACCGCTCTATCAAATCCCCCCACACCTAGACAATGCTTGCCCTCAAGCATTTCGGAGCTCAGAAGTACAATCAAGAGAGCAGAGGTCATGTAGTAGTCTATACTAACACAAGCATCTAGGGTCCCTGACAATATCACCAAAGGTAGAACACACCGGACATGTTGTAATTCAAAGAATATATATGAATACTAGGAACGCTCAATTCAACATCACGGAATGCCATTACCATAGGCTTGCACATTTATCACATCTCCACCACTTAAAAGTGAACTAAACACATAAATCAAAGGGACTTTAATAGGGTTGTAATGGGGCTTCGGGTGAAAGGCGGGTTAAGAAGGTGTAGATAGGGGGTAAAGTGTCAAGAGAATGTCCGAAACTCACCAATAACCACAGTGCTTTACCGGAGGGGTTTCACAAACAAGGCAGTTTTCATTTGCTGTACACCCTGTACAAGTGCCCCAAAATTTTTTTTTCTCTTCTCTCTCTTTTTTTTTTTTTTGATTGAATACTGCTCGCAAGGCGTGGGCACGCCTTGTAGCCCATAGTCCTCTGGTCAGTCCTCTGGTCACGAGGTCTCTTCAGGAAATTTTTTTTTTTTTTCAAGGAGAAAGTCCTGTAAGGCGTGGGCACGCCCTGTAAGCCAAAGTCCTCTGGTCAGTGGCCTTTTTCCAATTTCCCCTCCTTTACACAAGGATAGTATCATATAGCTCCTAATCTATCAGCACTTGCAACCCCATTTCTGTTTGCTTTGCACAAATGATGGAATTCAGGCATCCCTTGACAACACAGGGGTAAACAAGAAAGTTTAAAGAGGTCTTGGGTTAACAAACACGGATATCAACCAGAAACGAAGGACAAAAGCTCAAATTGGTTCACTATTGGGAGATAAGATGAGGGCTTGATTTTTTAGATAGCTGAAGAGGGTTAAATCCTAAATGCCCTTATCATTTCAAATGCATCCAATTCAACAAAAATGTGGCCTCGACATGCATAAACTAGCAAGTTCTAGAATGCCAATACCATGAGTGATACCCACTCAATCAAACAAAATAGAGCAAACAAGAATAATATGCTCAAGCAAGGCTCAAAAGCTCCCCAAAAGTTACAAGAATGGGTCAATTCCTGCATATTCAACATTCAACGACATTGCCAAGGGAAGCAAAATGCACAGCTAGCATATCCGACAACATACCCACTCACTTTGATTATGTCATTCATCACAGCAACATGCCCCAACACTAACAAGCATATAAATAACCAAAAAGCCGACTAACTACAATGTTTTTCATTTTTTTTCATTCATCCCATGTTTTCATTTTTTTTTTTTTGAAAAACAAAGCAAAAAGAACTAGTGAAAAAAAAGAACTAATGGAAGCCACTCCCCCCACACCTAAGACCTACATTGTCCTCAATGTAGAAGAGACAAAATAAAGTAATAGGAGGAAAGAAGAGAAACTTTCCTGGCTCCGGGGAGGGAAAATGAGATACTAAGGCGGAGGGGGGTGACACGGCTGCGTGCACAAGGTGGTGTGGTGGCGGCGGACGCAACACCAACAGGAAGGAGAAGACTGAAGTTTCTTTTTCGGAAGGGTTGGAAGGCGTGGGCACGCCTTAGAAGTTATAGTCGTCTGACCGTCAATTCCAAAACTCCATTCCTTAGGTGTGATGACCTAGCATGGGCATGTCTAGCTGCCAACTCCTGTCACAAAATAACAACCCACTAAATGACACTAACACTTAACAAAAACTTCAAAAATATAAGAAAACTAAAACAAAAGAAGCCTTGGGTTGCCTCCCAAGCAGCGCCTTTCTTTAATGTCTTTGGCTAGACATAGCACCACTCTTTAGTCTGGATGTAATTGAATTTTCCTTGTAATTGGTGGCCCTCCTCCAGGATCCACATGGCCATTGAGTGCAACTTTTTTCCTAAATTTTCTCTCCATTTTTACCTCATGAATTGCTTTCATCCTATAGGACTTGTTCGCAGCAACCTTGGATTTACCCCTATAAGCAAACTTAGAAAATTCTTGCACAGAGGGATTAGTGGTATACATAGCAAACACAGAATGAGAGTTAACAGGATGTTTCATTGTATCAAAAATATTAAAGTGGACTATTTCTCCATCAAATTCCATCGTGAGAGTACCCTTACTAACATCAATTTTAGTCTGGGCAGTACTCAAAAATGGTCTTCCTAATATAATGGGTGATGGATTTGGGGCACTTCTATCATCCATGTAAAGCACATAAAAATCAGCAGGAAAAATTAATCCATCTACTTGCACTAAAACATCCTCAACTATCCCATCCGGATAAGCACATGTACGATCAGCCAATTGAATTATTATCCCCGTTTCTTTTAAAGGTCCTAAATTTAGGGAATCATAGATTGACTTAGGCATCACATTAATAGAAGCCCCTAAATCTATCATGGCATTTTTGATACTAGAATGACCAATCTTACAGGGGATAGCAAACATACCTGGATCTCCGCATTTGGGTGGGAGTTTCCTTTGAAGTACAGCTGATACACTCTCTCCTACCATCACTCTTTCATCACCCCTTAACTTTCTTTTGTTAACGCACAAGTCTTTCAAGAACTTTGCATACTTGGGTACCTGCTTGATCGCGTCCAATAGGGGGATGTTTACTTGAATTTTGCGGAAGACATCCAGGATTTCTTTTTCCTTTTCTGCCCTCTTTGTCTTTTCCAACCTGCAAGGAAAAGGAGCTATATTAGATTTAATAGGGATCGAAGAAATAGATGTTACCTTAGGCTCTTCGCGAATGCGCCCTTCCTCTTCAATTCCCTTTTCTATCTGCTCCTCACTTTTGCTTTTCGAAATCGTCAACTTAGATCCCTCCACCTCCTTGCCACTCCTTAATGTCATGGCACTTACATTTCTGGGGTTTACCTCAAGTTGCGATGGCAATTTCCCATAGACGTGGGACTCCAGGCGATTAATGGCAGTTGCCATTTGACTCATGCGAGTTTCCATATCTTTCATACCTGCTTTGGTGTCCTGTTGAAACTGAGTAGTGCTCGCGACCAAGGACCTAGTCTCTTGCTGGAGTTGAGCAGTGGTCGTGACTAGGGTTCTAGTCTCCTGCTGGAGCTGAGTGGTAGTTGTGGCCAAACTCTTGACAATTTCCTCCAAAGAACTTCCTGAATTGGAGAACGAGGGTTGGGACTTCTGTTGCCAAGATTGCTGAAATCCTGGTGGACGATTGGGGAATGCATTTTGTGGCCTATTACCATAGCTGAAATTGGGGTGATCTCTCCAACCAGGGTTGTACGTGTTGGAGTATGGGTCGTACGGTCTTTGAGGCGCGGGCACGCCTCCAGCCATGTTCACTTGTTCAGCCCCATCCTCTTGCAACATAGGGCATGAGTCAGTGGGGTGGCCCACATTTGTGCAGATTCCACAGGCCTTTGCTTGATGCATGTTTCCCACTGCTAATTGTCGTACAAAAGATGTCAGCTCCGATATCTGCTACTGAATGGACGACGTCTCTACCTCGTTGACCCTACGGGTAGGGTTACTCTCACGGAAGCCAAACTGTTGAGAATTTTCTGCCATCGACTCAATGAGTAGCCATGCTTCCCTTAGTGTTTTGTTTGCTAATGCTCCCCCACTTGCTGCATCAATGATACTCCTGTCGGACGTCTGTAGTCCCTCATAGAAGTATTGGATCAATAGTTGTTCACTAATTTGATGCTGTGGGCATCTAGTGCACAACTTATTGAACCTTTCCCAATAATCATATAGGGACTCCCCGGGATGCTTAATGCTACATATTTCTTTTCTTAGACTTGCAGCCCGGGATGCAGGGAAGAATTTTTCCAAAAATTTCTTCTTAAGTTGGGCCCATGTTGTAATACTACCTGCGGGTAGGTAGTATAACCAATCCTTCGCTGCATCCTTGAGGGAAAAAGGGAAGGCTCTCAGTCTAATTTGCTCTTCAGTGACCCCAGGAGGTTTCATACTAGAGCAAACCACCTCGAATTCCTTGACGTGTTTGTGGGGTTCTTCGCCAGAGAGACCATGGAAAGAAGGTAAGAGATGAATCAGCCCCGACTTCAGTTCGAAAGCAGTATTCTCAGCCAAAGTAGGGAATGTGATGCATAAGGGCTGGTGAGTCAGCTCCGGAGCAGCCAGCTCCCTTAATGTTTGAGTGTTGGCCATGCTTACTTCGACTTATGCAATAATAATTACTAAAAAGTCCTAATTACCACCTCAATTAAATAATTATAAAACAAATCCAAGTACTGGAGCAGGGACCCTAGGTGTGCAATGGGTTACTTGATTCACCCTGTTCCCGAAGAGTTTGCTTGATCCGATATACCGGATTTGTCTATAAAAATACTAATTTTGCGTACAATGGCAAGTAGGGTCGATTCCACAGGGAGCAGGTAGGAAATTATTTCTTTCCAAATCAGTAGAACAAAATTGGGGGATTTTCAATGGGAGAGAAATAAATAAAATAAAAGTAAAATAAAAATAAAGCGAACTAAATTCAAAACTAACTCACAAAGCACAATTCACTAAAAATAGCAATTAATAAAAGTTCTACCCAAAGGATCAACTGCTCAGGCACGGTCCAAATAAATGCTCATCGATGCAAAGATATTTCATCCATTTATCACTAGGTTGGTTATAGCCATCAATAAGCTCTGACAACCAGCTCTTCCTTACTTTTTCGACAGTCAAGGTACGACCATTGACTGCTTCTCTAACCAGATAACAACCCTAGGTACGACCGTAGGAATTTAATTACCCAATTGCATTAAAGCTAGAAGAACCCGACCCTAACCAATAAACACGCTAAGAGGGTTTATTTAAGCTAGATCTTGCGTTTTCCCATCATAAAACCAATTATGGTGGTTGCCACGAGGTGTTAACTAAATGAACAATTACGGATTCTATTTAATTAACGTGGCAGTAGGCTATTAAATTAAATCAAATACCCGGCCGTTGATATTCAATTAATAAAATACCCATGAACAATTAATTCAGAAAACGCACGATAGCAATAAATTGGGAGAAATAATGAAGATTCGGTTAGATCTCACAGATGTGATGGGCCGCGCCCTCGCGCCAACCTTTGGGTAGAGGGGGGAATTAGCCGCTCCTCATCATGTCAAGCTCACGCAATTTAATTGATTTCATCCCCGCAAACATCAAAGAATCTGGATTGGTGAAGTAGCGCAGATAGAAAAAAATGAAAAGTCTCGCTTGACTCTGCGTGGGAGTCCGTACTGGATTCCCCAAGTTCAATGCCAAAACCAACGGAAGTTGAATAAATTCGAAAGCGAAAAGCAAAAGAGTCAGACGCAGACGCCAAAAACAAGGGAAAGAAAAGTCTTCTGTGTCTGACCCTATTCGGCCGCAGAAGAAACAAAAGAAGAAATAAAAGCGTTTGACAAATCTTCCCCTAAGAAAAGTAGAAAAAGAGAAACTAAGGCTAAGAGTAGTGATGCTTTGAATCTTGCTTTTTCCTTTCTTTATAGCCGCCGCAGGAACTCTCAGACGTCTGGCCCAATTCAAAAGCTAGCCTTTTGGAGTTTTTATCCCATGTTTCTAGCAGTTCACGTGGACCGCAGTCCGGCTTTCGGTTTCGTCCACCTTCTAAGGCGTGGCCACGCCCTGAGACGAAAAGTCTTCTGGAAATTTACCCCGCGAGATTATTTTTCATGCCGACCACCTACAATTCACACAAATATTGAATATGAGTGCAATTCCAATTCTTAGCACCGTGAATAGCCAAAATTAGGACAAAATAACGGTGCAAAATGTGCCAAATAACCGCTCTATCACTTTCAAAGTACATCAAAAATAACAAATAATCGTCCTACTAATCTCATCTTTTTTATGTTCATTTTTTTTTCAATCCAAAAGTTGCCGATTGTTGCCGATTGGCTTAGAGTTGCTTTAGGTTACACACAAATTCTCCTCTTCTCTTCTTTGTGTTTTTAGTATGATCGTATTCAAATGCTAAAAAATCTGTTTAAACTTCAAATGCACAAGGTTTGCATGAACCTGTTTAAACTTATGGGGACGAATCTTGGGGTAGACCCAGACAAATGATGCAGCATCTATCAAGATGGCATACGAGGAATAAGACCTTATGCAACTTGACTCCGCACTCTGATGCAACAGGACTGACCTTATTAGTTCAAGTCAATGATGTTCAAGGCCTGCAAATCAAGAAAAGCAATACATGGGTGCCTATTAAACCCATTCCTGGAGCAATCATCATCAATATCGGTGATACTATGGAGGTAAATGACCACCAACCAAATTCCTACTTACTGAGCATCTGTAGATATCATTGAGTTGATGTGCTTCAATGATTTGTGCAGATAATGAGCAATGGGGAATATAGCAGCATTGAGCATAGAGCTGTCGTGGATTTCCACAAAGAAAGACTTTCAATTGCTGCATTTCACAGCAAAAGTTGGTCCTCTAGCAGATCTTGCCAAAGAAATTGGAGCACAATACAAGACAATAGAAACCGAGAGCCTTCTCAGACTGAATCTAAGCACCAATCTTGTTGGCAAAAGCTTACTGGATCACACGAGGATAAAAAAAAATGAAAGAATGAGCACATTTTCACTTGCAGTATTACTGTTTTTTTTTCTAATCCTCATCATAAACCAAGCTTAATGAATTACCAATATGCCTTCATGGAAGTTTCTAGTTGCATGTCATTAATCTGTTTGATTTTTTATGTTATGGTCGGTTGTCCAACCCTGGTCAAGGCCTTAGAGCAAATTTAATGTCCCATTTTCCACCTTGCCCCATTGTCAGCAAGTTATAATTAATAGCATAACTTATCCATTTTCAGTGCTAATTCACCCACCAACTTGTTCAACTCATCATTCCTTCTCCAACTGAATATGCCTTGGCAGTATCCTATACAATTTTTTTTTTTTGACACACGAAGTTTAGAACAGATCACTTCAGGGGCTTCTAGTATCCTATATGTCTTATTGTCTCTCCCCCCCATTCCCCGGCAAACTCCAGCACATTCCAAATTACTTAACCCCAGAAAACAAAAGAATAAAATTATTAAATACCATACGAATATTTTAACCTGAAATTTTGTTTCGATTTCTTTGTACCATAGTGAAAGATGTTCAGAGAGTTCTATGAGATCTGGAAATCGATTCTAGTGCTTGGCTTAATTGTTGAGCATTCTTTTGAACTCATTTTCCTTGATAAGTTAGAATTTCTTGGGTTGTAATTTGGATCATAGATTTAGATTATGGATTACCCAATTTCACCTTTTTGTCCCATAAATATGTGCATTTGTATTTTGGGAGTAAAATGAGAGCATCATTTTAGAAGTAATAGACCGAAAATGACAAAACACGAAAATCACGAGTTAAATGTATGATATTTGTTGAATAACACATAATCCAGATAGTAGTTTATAGACATTTTAAAAAAGAGCAAAAAAAAAACTGTCAAAAGCAATGTCCCATGCATTCAAAGCTAATTTTTTCTTTTTCTTTCCTCAAATGCATATGATTAAGTCCCTTTTCAGAAATTTCAGGTTAAACACTTCAGTGTTGAAAGAGGAGTGATTTTAGCTTCAATGATCAAAGTATCATGCACAAGAAAGCCTTTGGAAGAATCTTCAAGATCATCCAGCGGCAAGAAGGCTGACCAACCCCAGATTGGAGTTGAAGCAGAGAAAAATTGATTACCTGCAAAGTAATACTTTTTCAAAACCCGGGCGATTATGAAAATACTTCCAAAAAAAAAAAGAAATATCAGAATCTGTATATTCAAGAATGCAGAGTGCTAAGATGACCTGTAAACTTCTTGTGCTCCTTATCCTTTGGGTAAATTCCACTTTACCCCATTGTGGTTTAGCGTTTTTTCACATAACCCCCCAGTGGTTTCAAAAGTTATACATAACCCCCTTATGATTTGGATTAAAGTGTCAAAGTGACGGAAATGATCATTCGTAACGGCGTCACCTAAAATGTCAAAATTATCCTTATGTAAAGTTAAAAATTATTTATTAACCAAGGGGGGTTATGTGTATATTTTGAAAATCATAAGGGGGTTATATGGTAAAGTACTAAACAATAAGGGGGTTATATGGTAAAATATAAAAAGCATACGGGGTTAATGTGTCATGTATTTATAAGGGTAATTTCAACATTTTTAGAAGTTCCTGTTGGGATATCAAGTGTGAATCAATATTCCACATCGGAAAGAGATGAGTAGAATGAGGAACATATAAGTGGGAATGATCCATAGACCCAATGCCTTAAGATTTTGGGTTGGATGTGGTGTCAAGCCCATGGTTGTGGTTCCCATTCTAGCTCATGGTTAAATTCTCCCCGAGTTTGCCTCTCTCAGAGCCCAACAAGTTTGCACAAAATTGTCGGTGGCCATCGTAATTTACAATTCTCACAACTCACTTTTGTTTTCACTCACTAGCCTAGCTCATGTTCCAGAGCAAAAGAGGACAAAACTAGACAACAAAGGGGAGAAATGCATTTTTCTTGGTGTTAGTGATCAGTCAAAAGCTTATAAGCTTTATAATCCTATCACCAAGAAAATTGTCATCAGTCGGGATGTAATTTTTGATGAGGAAAATTTTTGGCCATGGAGCAACAATATTATTAAACAACAAATACCCGCTGATTTTGATGGAGTTGATGAAGAAAACAGGCAGCAGTTGACAGAACAAATTCCATCAAATGGTCCAGATAATGTATCAAATTCCCAAACAGTAGCAGAAGATGAAGGACGGCCTCAACGTATTAGAAAAAGACCTGCATGGATGATTGATTATGAGGTAACTGGAATTGATCAATCTGAAGACCCACTTACATATTTTGCACTATTTTCCGATTGTGATCCTACAGTTTTTGAAGAAGCTGTCAAAGATTTGAAGTGGCAGAAGGCAATGGATGAAGAAATTGCAGCTATTGAACGAAATAACACTTGGGAGTTAACCAATCTTCCAGAAGGACAAAAATCTATAGGTGTCAAGTGGGTGTACAAGACGAAATTAAAGGAGAATGGAGAAGTTGACAAGTACAAGGCACGTCTGGTAGCTAAAGGCTATAAGCAAGAGTTTGGGGTGGATTATGGAGAAGTCTTTGCTCCAGTCGCAAGGCATGACACGATTAGGATGGTGATAGCATTGGCAGCTCAAAATTCATGGCCTATCTTCCAATTGGATGTGAAATCAGCATTTTTACATGGTGATTTACAGGAACAGGTATTTATTGATCAACCTCCTGGTTATGTGAAGGTTGGAAGTGAACATAAGGTATACAAACTCAAGAAAGCATTATACGGATTAAAACAAGCCCCGCGTGCTTGGTATAGTCGTATAGATGCTTATTTTTCTAAGGAGGGATTTAAGAAATGTCCATATGAGCATACACTTTTCATAAAGATTGGAGATGGAGGTAAATTGCTGATTGTTTGCTTATATGTTGATGATCTTATTTTTACTGGGAATGATAGTGCCATGTTTGAGAAATTCAAGAAATCTATGATGGCTGAATTTGATATGTCTGATCTTGGAAAGATGCATTATTTTTTGGGTATTGAAGTGGTGCAATCTGCTGATGGAATTTTTATCTCTCAAAGAAAATATGTGCAAGAAATTCTGAACAGATTTCAAATGTCGAATTGTAATTCTGTTAGTACGCCAGTTGAAGTGGGTTTAAAACTCATCAAAGAACCAGGAGGAAAGAGGGTTGATAGCACCCTTTACAAGCAAATTGTGGGAAGTTTGATGTATTTGACAGCAACTAGGCCTGATATTATGCATGCTGTAAGTCTTATTAGTAGATACATGGAAAGTCCAAGGGAGACACATCTTCTAGCTGCCAAGAGGATTCTTCGATACTTGCAGGGAACCATTGAGTATGGATTATTTTACAAGAATGGTGAAAAATCAAATTTGTTTGGTTTTACTGACAGTGACTATGCAGGCGATTCTGATGATAGAAAGAGTACGTCTGGGTATGTGTTCATGATGGGTTCAGCAGCTATTTCATGGTGTTCAAAAAAGCAACCAATTGTTACGTTATCAACAACTGAAGCAGAGTATGTAGCTGCAACCGCCTGTGCCTGTCAAGCAATTTGGTTAAGGAATATTCTTGAAGAGTTGCATTTTCAGCAAGAAGGAGCTACTACAATTTATTGTGACAACAGTTCTGCCATCAAGCTCTCTAAAAATCCAGTTCTACATGGAAGAACCAAACACATAGATGTGAGGTTTCATTTTCTAAGGGAGCTCACAAGAGATGAAATAATTGATTTTCTCTACTGCAAAAGTGAAGATCAGATTGCTGATATAATGACCAAGCCATTGAAGTTATCCACGTTTCAGAAATTAAGGAAGCTGCTTGGAGTCTGTGCAGTTAATAAATCATATTAAACTGAACGTTTGATAAACTTTCAGTTTAAGGGAGGAATTGTTAGAAGTATTTACCGTTGTTAATTAATCATATTTGTTTATGCTACCTAATTAGTGGAGTTAGTGGAATAACTAGTGGGATTAGTGGAGTACCTAGTGGAGTTAGTGGAGCTAGTAGTGGAGTGAGTGGAGTTATTGGGATAGTTAGTGGAGTTAGTGGGATAGTTAGTGGAGTTGGTTTAAACTCTATAAATAGAGTAATTTCATGTTATAAGCAGTGTGAGTTTTACAAAGAAATAAACATTTGTCCTTTGCTTCTCTTATTATTTGCCTCAATATTTGTATCAGTGGTATCAGAGTCGATGGTTCGGCTGGGCAGTGACTCCAGGGTAAAAAGCCAGTGGGAGTGGTAAGGTGTGGCTTGGATAAGAGCAGGGAAAAAAAAAATCATGCAAACCTGCAGTGAGGCAAGGGCATGTGGGCTCTTGAGCAAGAATCGTACACTCCAGATTGAAGTGGGCTTGATGGAGTGGATGGGCTAAGGAGAGAGGTCCGCTGTGGAAGATATTCACAATTGAGGGGGAGATTGTTGGGATATCAAGTGTGAATCAATATTCCACATCGGAAAGAGATGAGTAGAATGAGGAACATATAAGTGGGAATGATCCATAGACCCAATGCCTTAAGGTTTTGGGTTGGATGTGGTGTCAAACCCATGGTTGTGGTTCCCATTCTAGCTCATGGTTAAATTCTCCCCGAGTTTGCCTCTCTCAGAGCCCAACAGTTCCATTACGAGTGACTATTTCCGTCACTTTGACACTTTAATCCAAACCATGAGGGGGTTATGTATAGCTTTTGAAACCATAGGGGATTATGTAAAAAAAGGACAACCACAGGGGGGTAAAATGTAATTTGCCCTTATCCTTTTGATTCTTTATGCTTAGTGCGAATTCTGCGTGCACGCTTGCAGCAGTTTTCACGTCTGCTAATGTTAGAAAAATCGAAAGATTTCTGCGCCCCTCCTGCGTACAGTCTCCCTTGGGATAAAGAAATAATTTCCTGAAATCAAAAAAGTATGCAGCTACATAAGCCTAAGCTGGAAATTAAACCAAATGGCAATTAGGTAAGACTAGATTGGGAAACAGGAAAATGGAGTAAATACCATTTGTAGCTCCCCATTGTGAACTCATCAGAAGAATACGTTGCATTACTCAAAGTAGAAAAGCATTTACTTTCCATGTGTAAGGAATGCTATCAAGTTTCTCAGGAAATGCCAGACATTCTCCTCTACCGGTGCAACGATTGACAAGAATCTCCACACCAAACATACATTTATCTTGAACAAGGTACCCTCTTTTAGCGTCGTTAAAAAGATTTTGCGACAACAACCGAGCAATGCCCCATTCTTTGTTCATTTCATTGAATCGTCTCGCCTTTTCACCAGCATCTAAATGTAAGAAAAGAGTAGATATTGTTAACGGAGCAAAGGGATGTATGGCTAATTTTGCTAAATAAATAAAAGCGAAAAAGAAATAGTAACAGAAAATGGAAAACATTAAACGGTCCGTTTGGTTGGACTGAAAATATTTTCCCTAGGAAAATATTTTCCATCGAAGTCATTTTCCTGAAAAATCACTTCCTTTCCCATAATTTTCCAATGTTTGGTTATTAAGTGAAAAAATTTTCCAAATTCCTTTTTTCATAATTTTCCGGTGTTTGGTTTGTCAATGAAAATATTTTGATTTTTCATATCTCATTCTTATTTTTATTATATAATTATCATTTGTTAGACTTTACATTAAAAATAATAGTAAGAGTGTCATTATAAAAAAGTGAAATGCGATGAACATTTCATTTTTGGTTATCAAGACACAAATGTTTCAAGTATAATTCTTTGCATTGAAGCAAAAAAAATCTTGCTTTAGTTGGACAAATGGCAACTTCTGGTGTCAAAATGGGAACGAACAACAAAACAAAAAGTCGAGTTCCCTGTATCCAAATTTATATTTATATGCTAAGAGTATATATATACACATATATATATATATATTGGTGTAGTTGGTGGGGAATTGGACGGCAATGAATCATCAAGTGTAGTAGCAACTGCTGCTGCTACTCAGCATTGCAAATTTGCAATATACACATTACAAGCCAAGAAGACAGTTGATCCCCCGATCTTCAATCAATCTCTAGATACATAGATTCAAAAGAAAAGTAAAGTAAAGAAAAAACATAGTCTTGAGTAGATATCAACTCAAGCACTGATCAGCTAGAAAAACAAAGCTTTGAACAAATCCAGTTGGCGTTCACCTACAAATTCCCAAGGCCACGGCAAGTGGCAAGTCAGCCCTGCTTTTTTCCACTTCTTGATCACCTCCAAGGTTCAATGGTGCTGAAACACAACAGGAAAAATAAATATCTTAATATGTGAAAGAAACATCAAGTCCACTCGTGAAGCACAACCTATTATAACTCATAGGCCATACAAGAAACAATTATTCTGACAAGGCAGTTGCATAATTCAGTTCACGTACTTTATTCGACACCCCAATCTTTCATGATACACACTAGGACTGGCAGTTATCATCTTCAAAGTATCATCCCAGCCAAATCCACTTTTTTCAAAGTATCATTCGCTTGCTGATATTGTTGTTGATTGATATTTCCATAAAGTATTGTCGGATGACTTATTTATATGCAAACTTTCTTACAACTGAAATTTTCTTGTCCTGTTTTCCATTTTGCCTAGTCAGAAAACTAGGCTTTCTAGCCTGAAGCTCGGATCACATTAATCTATACTCAACTGAAGCTTGGCTGATTAACAGCTGATACATATATGCAGTGATCTTGTAAACCAATCAAGCAAACTTGAACTGAAGGTTTCTGGCCTGGGAGGCTTTCTAACCAGTGGTCATTCGTTAATGCTATTTCTAGTTCAAATGTCTAACAGGATTGAATTAAAACCTAAAATGAAAAGAAATTCCCCCTTTTGCCTTTTCTTTTCTTTTTTTTTTAATTTGGGGATAAACAGCAAGATAATTTTCATTCAATGAAAATTGCACTAATAGCAGTAAATAACATCAAAATGTGCAAGGAATGCAACAGACAGAAGGAATTTTCTTCAATTTCGAAGAACTAAGAAAATCCAAATTGTGATTCTCAAGTAGACCAATGCAAGTGTCATAAACTAATTAGCATTTTGAATTATTAGCTCTATTTGCTAGTAAAAAAAAAAAACACCTAGACCAAAACAATAGAAGAGAAAGAACAAAAGGCCAACTAGAAAATTATTATCAAATTAAAGTTGTAAATTTCCGTTGATATTATCAAATATTATCAAGTTTCATAAACTAAAGTTGTACGCTTCCTTTATGTGTTGAATCATTCTGCAAGTAAAGCCAATGACGACTAGTCGATCAATCAGACATCCAAAGAAGTTAACCTTCTTTGATATCCATTAATTAGAGCCTACAAAGACCAGGTCTTTTTTCTTGCCAATTTTCTTTGAGGCCAAACGTCCAACAGCAAAACAAAGCATTAAGATGGAAAAGAAAAAGAAAAATTTCCCTTTTATAGTTTTATTAGGTCAAGCAACTATTCTGATTCCAAGAATCATAAAACCCCCAAAACTCAGCAGCCAAATTAATTCATTAGCATCAATCAAATCAGATTTAACCCTAATCAGGTAAGAACAAACTAAAACAAAAGCAACCCACAAAAATTCATTCAAATCCAACTTCAAGAATCTACACCAGTAATTCTAGACAATTTTTCAAAGGAAAAGGGAATAAGAGACCACCATACCTCTGGAAATACTTAAGGAGTCTTCACCCTTGTTGGAAATGCTATTGTAGCAATGGGAATGAGATGTCGCTGCCAGAGCGGGGATGAGCCAGAGTTGGAGATGCCGCCGGCGAAGAAGAGTGGGTCTTTCCCTTGGATTTGTTTGCTGATGTCGAAAATCCGATTTGCCGAGATAGTGTCGCCGGAGGAGGTGATCGCCACCGAGGACTGACGCCGGAGGAAGCGGGAATGGGGGTTCTTCGGGAATGAAAGTAAAAAAACTGTGAGAGAGAGAGAGAGAGATGCTGAAGTAGTTTACCTGATGTCGAAAATCCTTGCGAGGCTGTGAAAAGAAGGCTGAGGAAAATAACTTCACAATAAGAGATAAGGAAGTTATTTTCCTTCGGTGAGTGTAACTTATTTTCAGTAGGAAAAAATTTTCCCAAAGTAAAAACCCAACCAAACAATAGAAAATCAGGAAAATGTTTTCCGGAAAACCTTTTACACCCAAACAAACAGACCCTAATTGTAAAGAAACATGAAGAAGGCAACCTTGGATGGTCAAGTACTTGTCCCGAACTTGATCAAACACAAAAATTTGAAGTTTGCGTTGATCTCCCAACCAAGAGGTAGAGCACTTGTCTCTTGAAGAATAAAAAACAGGGACAAGTATCCAGCTCCATTTCTTTCTTTGTCACCATTTGGATAGAGAGACAATTTCCTTCCAAAAAAAAAAGAAAAGATAAATTTTGATAATTTTGTGTGTGTATATATATATATGCGCGTGTCTAGATGTGTCATGCATGAACTTTCGTACATTAATAGTTTATACATTAACAGGATCAAATACATGCCAAATATGCAAAATATAGAGTTTAAATATGAATGTTATCTATGTATCATACATCCAAAATTTGTCGTTGTATAGATTGTCATGTATGAATGATTAATTCATGCAAAATAGTACTTCAGATAAATAAAAAGGTAATCACAAATGATATAGGGGAATTAACAAAGTGTTCCAGAATGACTTCTCTGTTGAAGTAGATTCAGCGCTTTTAGCCATTTTTGTCCAAGTTCAACAACTTATTAACAAAAATAATGGGAAGTAAATGAAAGCTTGAGAAAAAGGATTCAACTCAACCATTTATGGCCGCAAGCTTTTAAAGTCTCTGATTTGTAACTGTTTAATCCAGTTTTTTTCAGCATCTCAACAAAAGATGAGAACGAGTCAATCTTTAATGTGTAGTGGGCTGGACGCATATCTCTTTTTGATCTGACAATACCTGAAATATCCAAATAACTTTTGTCATTGACTATTAGGATTAAGCTCTGTAAAAAAAATTAGGAGATTCATATTATTAGAGAAAACATTTTCCAAATTGAGTGAGCAATACTAAGCAATAAAAATTTAAAACTGCTATGCCCTGCTCTTTCATTTGTTAGACGCAGTTGCTTGTTATTTGTTCAGTGTGAAATTTGGAGTTATAGGATTATTTATTATTGTTTGGATCCATATTTGTTTTAAGAAGTCCTTCTCCTTCTCATATGCCTAAAAGAATAAAAGAATTTCATATGCAAGTTAGGGGTACTAATAGTGAGACAACTAAATTTACTATTATATTGTTGGCGCCGAGCTTATTTTATTTTTTATCTTAGATTACACAAATAAAATATTTATGGTGTTACAATATAACATATAAATTTAGCTACTACTATTATATATTTAGAAAAAAATGGGTGAAAATATTGTAATGGATATTAAGCACTTCTTATTGTAGTTGATAGGGATATTAGAAATGTGTTGGATTGTTTAGTAGACTTATTCCACAGTTTGATTATGAATTAGTGCATATTAATTGACAAATAATGTGATCACCATATTAATTCAGGTTTGTGAAGCACCACTTACACTTTGATAACTAGCATTGCTGGCATTTCGAGCAACAGGTATTAGCTTGCCGGTGCAACTGTGAATGAAAGCCTAACAAGAAAACAAGAAAAAAAGTTGAATTGGTTGATATGACAATTTGTAATTTGTACATAAAGCTGAATACTGTGTATATACTTTGGAAGCTAACTAAAACTCGTGTTATGGTTATATAATACACGATTATACGTATAATCAAACGAATTTCCTAATTTTTGTTTTACATTTCGTACTTTTGCATCTACATTTTCTAATTATTTACCACATCACATTTCAAACTTTCGTTTTGGATACGTTGAGGCCTAAACTTACCTATTCATTCCAAATTTATTTAATCTTTCCTTTTGTAAATGAAAGTTGTATAACAACAAATTCTAGTATATATATACCCCACTAATCTTCCAACCTATAGGTAAAAACTTGCTTTAATCCTAAAATTCAAAAGAAAAAAGAGTAAAGGCTCATATGTTCCTCTAATTTGATTAGCAGTTTCAGTGGTTGGAGTAACTTAGGATTGCTAGATATCTTTAAGGTGCAAATAATTCAAAAAAAATTATATAGGTTCCAAAAGAATATATTTGATGGAATATTTTTGGGGTGAAAAGTGAAATTAGTCTTTTATAGTTTGGATCCACAAATCACAACTTATTTGTGTGTTTCATGTTGCTATTATAGGCCGATTATCTTTCCTCGTTGGGAGTTGTTGCCGCTTGCGGTACCTTTTCTTTGCCTTTCATATTAGATTCACTGTCTCTTTATAATTTTATTGTTCTCCATGAGTTCATATTATAATAAACCCTTCTGAATATAAACTAAATTAATGCATTTTACTTTTAAAGAAGTGTAACAAGAAGTCTAATGGTAATTTTGTAATCTGATTCATGCTATTGCTTAGTTTGCACTTATGTTTTGTGTATTTACACCTTATGATTCTTCTGGAATTAGACCTAAAACTTTGAAAGTTCTTGGAGAAGACTAATGTGTCTTCTCCTTCCTTTAATTTATCTTTGTAAAATCAATGGGTCCTGAGCTTCTATAATTGCTTCTGCGGGAGCTGCTGCCATTACGTGTCATCAAATCCTAGCAAGTGATAAAGAATAGAAATTTCATTGCAAATGACTAGCAATATACTTTTACTATTGCCAGGAGAGCTGTAATTACTTTGGTATCTCGTTAAATTTTTAAGATTTCCAACAGTAGCAAAATGTTTGAGGGCATGAGCTACTCAAAATTGATTCATAATAAGCTTTACTTTATGTTTCACTTAAGGGGAAAGTCTTAGGGTACTTTTCCTTGAAGGCAAGTCTTTGTTTAGCCTAATCATCTTGTATAGATTAATGTCCTTCATGAATAAATGCTGCATTCTGTTGTCTTGCTTCAAGTTAATAAGAATGCATTCACTAATTATAGTTCTTATTTAATTTTAAAAAAATTCTTGATATTACTAACTTTTAACGTAATCAAAATTTTTCGTTTGCTTAATAATTTTAGTATCTTCACAAAATTAGATAAAACACTAATTTGCCCATCAGTTCCTAGCAACAAGTTTGAAGTTATTTTCACCATTACAAGACAAAAGGATTACGATGTAGAAGGACAATGTTGTAACCTAACTCTATAAGCAAGTGCTCAAGTCATTCTTTTGTGGTCATAAAAGGGAAAAAAGGAGAAAAAATAAAACAATAATTAATATGGATGGGGCACTTTTGCATAAAACATAAAGCAGGGTAGCCAAGTGTCTATTTATCGAGGTGAGAGGGGTAAAGTGCAACTAAGGGTAAAATTCAAGGGAGTTTAGTTCTTTTAACCCTAAATGTTATTTTTATCGCCAAAATGCTTGTACTATCTTTCAAGAGGCAAGGACAGCTTGAATGGTACTTGGGAATCAAGTGTAAGTGAGAGATTTTGGGTTTGAATCCGTTCATCAATATGAAATCTTATGCAGGTGTTATTGAGAATAATCCTCGTAGAAAAAAAAAATCTATTCATCAATATGAAATCTTTTTTTTTTTATGAAATATATATTTATTTATTTTAAGAAAATTTTGACAGAATTTCCCCTTATAAATGGACGAAACTTCCTGCCAACAAACCCAAATTCAAGAAAAATATCACATAGAGTATCACATATGTTAAAATTCGCGATTCCTCTCCACTATTTGCAAGACGTTGAGCAGGTATATCTAACCCTTCGAAAGCTCGGAAGACCCATCCGATCAAGCACTAGGTCAACTCTAACCAAGCCCGGCAGATCGCAGAAAGATTCATATGTCAAGGTACTACCCGAGTCCACTCCAATGTTTGCAAGACGATTGACAGGTTTATTAGCTTCACGAAAGCAGTGAGACACTACATGAAAGTAGCCTCTATCCTCCAATAAATCCTGTAGCTCCCTTCGCAACCTCCATGGACACTGTACCATCCCCTTAATGATCTGAACCAATCCCAAAGAATCAGACTCTATGTGCAAGTTCACATACCCTCGAGAAATAGTCAGCCTAACACCAAATATAAGAGCTTTCAATTGTGCATGTAAGCTAGTCGTCTCTCCAAAGTAGCACGCATATCCTAATATGAACCTGCCCTCCGAGCACCGGAGTACGCCCCCACCACCACTCTCTCCTGGGTTACCCCTCGCGCAACCATCAGAGTTCAGTTTGACCACATGAGTCAACGGACGGTTCCAATGAACCACCAAGGTTGTGTACTCTCTTCTCAGACCAGCCACCAAACCTAACAAGCTTGGCCAATCAGGTACAACGGGAACGGAGCCCTTAAATTGCAATTGCATAATGTCCGTGAGGTCAACAAAAATATTTCCATGCACCTGTGGCACCGGCAACAGTTTCCCTTTGAATAAAAATGTGTTCCGCATCTTCCATAGATTCCAACAGATTAAGGACGGCAGGAGACGAAGTAGGTACTGGAGATATGGATTCCGAGCAGGCTGCAGCCACCAACTAACCACCTTATGTCGTATTGTAAAGGCCGACCCAAACCTACCAATCAACCCTTCGAAAAACCCCCAAATGCTCCTTGCCACCTCCCCAGTGCAGAAGATATGATCAATAGTTTTTGGACATGGGTAAAGGCAGCAAAAACAGCGAGAGGGACCCAATATGCCAAGCCTATGCAATCTGTCCATCACCGGCAGTCGACCGCCTATCAATCTTAACATGAAGAAAGAAATCTTGAGTGGCAAACCCTTAATCCAGAGCCTCGAGTAGAGCCAGGAGCTATTGCCACCTCCCCGAGCAATTTGATAGGCTGACGCTAATAAGAAATCACCTGATATACTTGGAGCCCAAACCATAGTGTCCTCCTGATCCAGAGAAGGCGGCGATGTTAGATCCTTAATCCAACATTGGATTTATATGTGAATAATTATGTATTGCAAACTGTCAATTAAGGTTAAACCCAATTAAAGTGATCAAATATAGTTTGGGTTTAATGTATCTAATAGGATGTGGGCCCTTTAATGTGTAAAAATTTATGGGCTCCTATTTCAATGATGGGCTGAAATAGGGTTCCAAAAGGTAACAGGAATGTTACCTATAAATAGGGTTATGGTCCCCAGGTCACAGGTATTGTTTTAGTTGTCATATTTTCTACTACCACAAAACAGCCCTTCCCTGATATCCCATCGTCAGGAAAGATACCAGAGAGAAACTAAAGGCCTCTCTCAAAGGATTGGTGAATACCTGTTGACCTGGAAGGCCACCCCAAATATCTAAGGGATTCAAGTATCAACTTTATCAATATGGATTCAGGTACGCTTCCGCTATTTTACAGTTAATTTATTTCTTAATAATCGCCATACAGATCTTGGGTTTAAAGGTGATGGTTTTCACCAGTGGTTAGATTTAGATAACCACCCTTACAAGTGGTATCAGAGCCCATATGATTGATTATTAGGAAATAATTTGGATTTAGTAATTTATAGTAAATTTGTACGGCTGATTTAGTGATTTGCAAGTTTTGGTTGCTGATGGTTTGATAATTGCATCCCTTTTATAATTGCTGACGGCTGATTGAGAACCCACGCATGCCTTTTGGTTTTTCGGCCTCTGATTCATTAAAAAAAAAAAAAAACCGTGGGTTTTGCTTCCATGTTGGATGAGTCTTCATACGGTTTTTATGTTCATGAGTGCTTGCGTAAGTTAATAGGCATGAACTGCTAGTCTGATGCAATTTATGTGTTTTTTGTCTTCGGTCAAATTCATGGTCAGAATTGTGATGCTTTTGGCCTTCGGTCAAATTCTTCCAACAATCTCAATGCTTTTGAGACATAAGTCTTCATACGATTTTCACCTTATGTTTACTTAAAACATGAATCAAGTGATGATGTAATCTAATTTGTCCTCTGGCCACGGGAAGTCCTTTGTCCTTTCCTCCACCATTATGGACAAGTTAATTGTATTTCATGTTAACAATTTTTAGTTCACGGATTGTTAGATTTGCAATCACTTTTGTTCTGATGCATGGCCAATGAATCCAGACTTCTTGTTTGCTTATGTCATTCACGTGCCTTTTACTTTTGATGATTGTTGTGTGAATTTGTGAACAAATGTGGACCAAGGTTCCATGATGGTCAAATCATGGTTATTGGCTTCGATGTTTTGCACTTTTGCTTGGCCGATTCACCGTTTTTCAATATATTTATGTTAAGAAAATTAGAGGTTCTTTAATTTAATTGAACCCTAATAAAGTTAAATAGGACATTTAAGCCCTATAAAATCCATATATGTGGCCCATTATATATATAATTTTATAAAGTACTTATGGATTTCAAGAAATTTTTGGGCTTGAATGATAATTTTGGGTCAAATTATGGATATGGACCTTTGGTCCAATAAGTCATGATTCAATTTAATTGATTTCACCATATTTGACCACGTTTTGACCAAAGTTGACTTTGATTAAAATTTTTATTTATTTTGGATAATTTTAAATTTGAATATTGGTATGATTATATATATTTTGGAATAAATTAGTGGAAATAATATGCCACCAAAGTGACCTCTATTATGGAAATTAATTTATTTTAAAATATAACTGGTTGGGTACTAGTAATTTTATGAATATTGATCGGCCCAAAGGAAAGTCAATATTTAATGAAATTACATGTGCACTTGTGGTAATAAACATGTGATAATTATTCGACTTTTACATGTGATTTATAAATTGATCCAAAGAAAAATTTATTTTTGACATGTTATTATTATCAGTGTTTATTACTGCATCAAGATATCATTTAGAAGTTAATATTTTTGTCCAAAGATAAAATATTAATGAAATATCGGTATCTTGAGATGGGACTACCATTATTTGAATTTATTATTGTTTTGATTTATGTGAGCTTGTTTTAATTATGCTATGTTTTCTGTTCAGTTGCGAATGATCTTACAAATATTACTTCCAACATCAATAATATTACTATGTTAAATGGCACGAACTTCAAGTCCTGAAAAGAAAATCTCTTGATAGTACTTGGAGTAATGGATCTCGACCTTGCGTTAAGGAATGATTCACCCCCACCTCTTACAGATCAGAGTACCTCTGATGAAAAGAGAAATAATGAGAGGTGGGAGAGATCAAATCGCTTGTGTCTGATGATCATTAAAAAGGCCGTTCCAGAAGCATTCAGGGGAACAATGTCAGAAACGACTGTAACCGCTAAAGAGTTCCTTCAGGACATTGAAAAAAGGTTTGTCAAGAACGAAAAGGCTGAAGTTAGTACGCTCTTGACACGCTTAGTTTCAATGAAATATAGTGGTAAAGGCAATATCAGAGAGTACATCATGGAGATGTCTCATCTTGCTTCGAAATTAAATGCACTTAAGTTGAAACTCTCTGAAGAGTTACTAGTGCATTTGATTTTAATATCTCTTCCTACACAGTTTAGCCAGTTTAAGGTGAGTTATAACTGTCAAAAGGAGACTTGGTCTCTAAATGAACTCATCTCACACTGTGTAGAGGAAGAGGAAAGGTTGAAGCAAGAGCAGACAGAAAGTGCCCATCTGGTGTCAACCACTAATAATAAAAGTAAGGGACTTAAAAGAAAGAAGGAAAAAGGAGCTGCAGGTACAGCGCCACAAAAGAAACAACAAAAGAAATCAAATGATCAGGGAAAGAATAGTTGTTTCTTCTGTGGGGCTGAAGGGCATCAAAAGAAGCATTGCACCAACTATCACGCTTGGCGTGCTAAGAAAGGTATGCTTCTTAATTTGGTTTGTTCTGAGGTTAATTTAACTTCGGTACCTAGACACACATGGTGGTTAGATTCCGGTGCAACAACTCACATCAGTGTGTCTATGCAGGGTTGCCTGAATTGCCGAAAGCCTAATGATAGTGAAAGATATATCTACGTGGGCGATGGCAAAACAGTTCAAGTTGAGGCAATTGGAGTTTTTAGATTATTGTTAAAGACCGGATTTTATTTGGATCTCAATGAGACATTTGTTGTACCGTCTTTTAGACGGAATTTAATTTCTATTTCTGCTTTGGACAAATTTGGTTATTTTTGTTCATTTGGAAATGGAAAATTTGAATTGTTTCATGATTCAAAATTGGTTGGTTCTGGTTCTTTAATGCACTACGATAATCTATATTTAATTGACACAATTACCTCATTTAATGAATCTCTGCATTTGAGTACTAGAGGAGTTAAAAGAAAATTAGCCAATGAGAATTCAGCTGCATTATGGCACAAGAGATTGGGACATATCTCCAAACGGAGAATGGAAAGGCTTGTGTCAAATGAAATTCTCGACCCCTTGAATTTTACAGATTTTAATGATTGTATTAACTGTATAAAGGGGAAACAAACCAATCAAAGGAGATTTGAAGCCAATAGGTCTTCAGACGTCTTAGAACTTATACATACAGATATTTGTGGACCATTTCCTACATCTGCTTGGAATGGTCAACAATATTTTATAACGTTCATAGACGATTTTTCAAGATATGGCTACATATATCTCATTTCTGAAAAGTCACAGTCACTGGACGTGTTCAAAAATTTTAAGGCTGAAGTTGAGAATCAACTCAACAAAAGAATTAAAAGCGTCAGATCTGACCGTGGTGGTGAGTACTATGGTAGATATGACGGTTCAGGTGAACAACGTCCAGGACCATTTGCTAAATACCTAGAGGAATGCGGTATCGTTCCACAGTACACTATGCCGGGTTCACCCACTATGAATGGTGTAGCTGAAAGACGAAATAGAACGCTTAAAGATATGGTAAGGAGTATGATATGTCATTCTACCTTACCAGAGTCACTCTGGGGTGAAGCACTTAAGACTGCAGCATATATCCTTAATAGAGTTCCAACTAAAGCAACTATCAAAACCCCTTATGAACTTTGGACAGGGAAAAAGCCCAGTTTAAAGCATATGCATGTTTGGGGGTGTCCAGCTGAGGCAAGGCCTTACAGGCCTAATGAAAAGAAACTGGACTCAAGAACGATTAGTTGTTATTTTATTGGATACTCTGAAAGATCCAGAGGTTACAAGTTTTATGATCCCACAGCCAAATCAATTTTTGAGACAGGAAATGCTCGAAATTCTTTGAGGATTCTTTGAGGATGTTGAGTTTGGGGGAGAAAATACAGTAAGGGACATTGTCTTTAAAGAGGAATATATTAATATTCCCACAGGTGTCATTGATCTTGTTTTGGATCCTATTCCTGAACAAGATCATGACATAACAAATCAAGACAATGTCGAAGAACAAACTGTTATAGAAGAACAAACTCTTCCTCTCCAAGAACCAGTGCCATTAAGAAGATCCACTAGAGAAAGGAGAAGTGCAGTGCCAGATGATTACATTATTTTTCTCCAAGAACATGAGGATGACATTGGATTGATGGAAGATGATCCAATCAACTTCCGTCAAGCCATGGAAAGTTCAAATTCTCAAAAGTGGATCGATGCCATGAATGAGGAGATTAAATCCATGAAGGACAATGATGTTTGGGATCTTGTCCCATTGCCAGAAGGTGCGAAACCATTGGTTGTAAATGGATATTTAAAATCAAAAGGGATTCGAAAGGCAATGTGGAAAGATACAAAGCTCGTCTTGTCGCTAAGGGATTTACACAAAAAGAAGGTATCGACTATAAAGAAACCTTCTCTCCAGTCTCTTCAAAGGACTCTTTTAGAATTATCATGGCACTAACGGCGCATTTCGATCTTGAGTTACATCAGATGGATGTAAAGACAGTATTTCTCAATGGTAACATTGATGAGACGATTTATATGGTGCAACCAGAAAACTTTGTGTCAGGAGATCCAAAGAATATGGTTTGCAAACTTAAAAAATCCATCTATGGGCTCAAACAAGCGTCTCGACAATGGTATTTCAAATTTCATCAAGTGATCATCTCATTTGATTTTGAGATGAATTTAGTAGATGATTGCATATACCATAAGTTCTGTGGGAGCAAGTATATTTTTCTGGTATTGTATGTTGATGACATTTTACTTGCCAGCAATGATATGGGTCTATTGCATGAAACCAAGAAATTTTTAACTAAGAATTTTGAGATGAAAGATCTTGGTGATGCATCTTTTATGTTAGGTATACAAATACACCGAGATCGATCTCTGGGTATTTTAGGACTATCACAAAAGGGTTATATCGAAAAGGTTCTCAAAAGATATGACATGCCAAATTGTAAATCAGGTGACACTCCCGTGGCTAAAGGAGAAATTTAGTCTTGACCAGTGTCCCAAGAATGCTTTTGAGGAAAAAAGAGATGCAAAAGATTCCTTATGCATCAGCAGTAGGGAGTCTAATGTATGCTCAAGTATGTACGTGTTCGGATATTGCGTACATTACTGGAATGTTGGGTAGGTATTTGAGTAATCCTGGATTAGATCATTGGAAAGCAACCAAACGGGTTTTACGATATCTACAGAAAATAAAGGACTACATGCTCACGTATCGGAAGTCAGATGAGTTAGAGATCATTGGGTATACTGATTCCGATTATGCTGGATGCAAAGATACTATGACTACATGCTCACGTATCGGAAGTCAGATGAGTTAGAGATCATTGGGTATACTGATTCCGATTATGCTGGATGCAAAGATACTATGAAATCAACGTCAGGCTATGTCTACTTGTTGGCTG
>NC_040037.1:48153320-48200875 GCF_003713205.1 Coffea eugenioides | reverse complement strand
TAAGCAGGGTCGTCTCCTCAGGGACTGGGGATAATTTGTTTCTTCTAGAGTTCAGTGCATGAGGGATTTTTAGAGAATATAAAATAATTGATTAACTAACTAATAAAACAACGAATAGAAATAAATAGAAATTAATCAATAACCAATACGACTCTAACCAAAGGTACAACTTTTCAGACACGGTCCATTCACTTGATCATCGATGCAAAGATAATCCAATTACTCATTACTAGATTGGTTATAGTTGTCACCCACGCGATGAACAACCAGCCTTTTCTTAATTTCTCGATAGTTAAGGTACGACCGTTAACTATTTCCCTAACCAAGAAATAACCCTAGGTACGACCATAGGATTTAATTACCCGATTGCATTAATAATTAGAAAAGCCCAACCCTAACCAACAAACACGCTACGAGGGTTTGTTTAAGTTAGATCATACGTTTCCCTAACATGAAACCAATCACGCTAGTCGCCACTGGTATTAATCAATTGAACAATTACGGATTCAATCAATTAATTTGGCATTAGATCATTAGGTTAATTCGAATATCGGGCCCTTGACATTCAAATAACATAACAAGCATAAGCAATTAAATCAGGAAACGCACAAATACCAATAAATAAAAGAAATAAATAAAATAATTAGATCTCACAGATGTTCGAAACCGAGTCCTCAAATTGACCTTTGACTAGGAAAACTATGCTAAAAAAAAACTCTCTGTAGCCTTTCTTCCGGTTGTCCTTATATAGCCAAAAGGAAATGACTAAAGCTATCTAGGTGGTCCCCACACATGTGGACAAAGTCTCCAAATTGCTTCTTGTTCCAAGTCTCTCTACGTTGCTTTCTTTGAGGAGCCCCAAATGACTAAATATCTTTTACTAGCTTTGTGGTCCCCCCACCAATTCAAGGGCCCAAGGGTTGAAGCCCTTAGAAGTCTCCATTTTCTCTATAAAGTCCCTCCTTTTTGGTAGTTTTCTATTTCATTCCTGAAATTAAGTCCAGATACCAAATATAAGTAGATATCACCAATTAACACAATATTTGGCAGGGATAAAAGGGAAAATTAATAATAGAATTACTATCAAATAATGCCCTATCACTAATTGTTGGGAGATTGAAGAAGATCTCAATGAAAAATAGATAACAAATGTAAAATGACTTGTCTGGCTGTGAAGTTTGCCCCGCAGTCTGAAATCCATTATTAGTTGTAATGTCGTTTCTTAATTTCAGAAACCTCCATTGAGGTTTCCAACAATATCATTTGATACTCCTAACTTTTGAGAAATCTCACCTACTTCTCGTATTTTTAATTTTTTGTAACTTTATCAACTCATTTCAAAAGATATGATTTAAAAACACCTTGGAAGAGATAGAACGTTTTTAGTCCAAAATTACCCTTTTCTTGAGAACTTTTAATTTTCATAACAAACCAAGATAAATCCTTAATAATAAGGTTGAAAGACCTTTTGCAATTTTTGAAATCATTGGTCTAGAAAAGAAATGCAAAAAAAAATTATTATTATTAGAAAAAATAACATTTTGTGCCTTGATAATATCTCAAATAAATTTCTAAATATATTTTTAATAATTTATCTTGCTCTTGTTTTCAAGCCATTGATTTGAATAAAACATTCTAAATTTGTCCAAAAATACGTTGTAATAAAGAAAGTTACTTTTAGGTTTTCAAAAACACCCCAAATTATTTTGTAAACAGCCTGTTTGGCACCCTAGTTTTTTACCAAGTTTTTTAGTTACTAGTTTTTTAACAATTTTTGCTACAGGAACCCCAAAAAACTTTCCAAAGTTTTTTATCTACACACTTCAAAAATCTATACACAAAAAATTTCCCAAAAACTTTTCTTCCTCCCCCACCCAACCCACCACACCAGCCACCACCTCCACCACCTCTCCCGGCGCCGATCACCTATTCCGGAGCCGGTAACCTCAAAAAAAATTTTGAGTCCCTCACCCTCACCCCCTCTCCTCCCCTCCCCTCTTCCCCTCTCCCTCCCCCGCCACCCTCCCCCTCCTGCTAGGTGCGATCTAGTCGCGCGAGCAGATCGCAAAAGAGGAGGGGGAGGGGGCTGCGATCTGGTCGCTGTCTAGTCCCAGATTGCAGAGCAAAGAGGGGGAGGGTGGCGGAGGAGGGAGAGGGAAAGAGGGGAGGGGAGGGAGGGAGAGAAAAAGCAAAATAAATGCACAGCTGCAGGCCAATTTGCTCCTCGGGCGTCGGAGTGCGAGAGAGAAGGGAGAGGAAAGGGAGAGGGAAGAGGGGAGGAAAGGGGGAGAATGGGCAGAGCGGGTGGTGGGGGAGAGAGAGAGAGCAGGCGGGTGGTAGAGGGGTGGCGGGCAGGGAGTGGCGGCAGAGGGGAGGAAAGGAATGGTGGAAAAGTTTGGGGGTGGTGGGGGAGAGGGGAGGAAAGGGGTGGTGGGAGGAGAGGGAGGGGGGGAGAGGAGAAAAGCAAAAAAAAAAAAAAAAGAAGAACAGAGGTGGTGCTGGCGGAGGTGCTGGAGGTGGGAGGCAGAGGAGAGGTAACGGGGAGGGGGAAGGAAGAAGAAGAAGAAGAGGAGAGGAAAGAAAAGAAAAAGGAAAGAAAGAAAAAGAAAAAGAAAGAGAAAGAGAAAAAGAAAGAAAAAAAAGAAAAGGAAAAAAAAAGTTTTTCACCTTATAAAAACTTCTACAAAATTTTCACATTCCAAAAACTTCTACAAAAAAATTTTTCACCTTACAAAAACTTCTACAAAATGTTTTAAAAAACTTCTACAGTGCACTACAATAAAGTTTTAGACAAATTTCCAAAAAATTCAAGTTCCAAACAGACCCTAATTTTAAATATTCTGTCTATTTTCAATATTCAAGTCATCGATCTATACAATAAAATTTAGAAGGTTCAGAATCCTTAAATTTATAAAATTCTCAAATTAGTGAAACACCTTACAATGAATCAAATAATTTTTTTTTCTGTCATGAAGCAACATAAAGACACTCTTAAATAGTATGCTTTCATACTCTTTGTCTTCATTTTCAGGCTTTTAGCAATGTATGTTTACTTTTAGAAAAATAGTAGGATAACACAAGGGGAATTTTGGCATGAAAATATTTCCTATTGATATCAGAATTAAGAGAATGGAAAATGAAATTCCGGTCGACACAATGTATGGGACAAAAATGGACCAAAGCCTTGATAGTTGCAGGTCCAATTGATACCCCAGACCTTGGCCATATCAGCAAGGGCTAATTTGGGTCATCCAATCTAATTCTTTTTTTAAGAAAAACTTTTTATTATCAAAATTGATGGCATAGATATAAATCACATCAGCTCGACCCTATTGGACCCATTAATTATACATATACTAGTGGAATTGTAGATAATGATAATAATTCTTATACAGTAAGAATTATTCTATAGCCTCTCTTCCTTCTTGCCCCTTCCTCCCTTCACATCAAAAGACCACCACCACAACTTACTCCACCCCTTGTTTGCAAAGCCAATCAACATATTTTTGCCTACTTATCAACCTCGATTATCTTGCTTTATCCCCTTTTCCTTCCCAAATTGAAGAACCAATACCATAATAAAATGTTGTTTTGGGACAAGAATAAGTTTAAAAGGTGTTCGTAGGTTGTCAATATATCTTGTATCCATTCCATACTTCTAGATCAAAACATCCTTCTCCGGCTGTTAATCCAAACGACGCAGGTCCAAATTATATACATTCTAATTGAATCGGATATGGAATTACATATTCAAACCCATTTTTGACCTGGATCTAATTTATATAAATATATGTAATAAATAACATATATTCAATATACTTTTGTTATTAATCTACATGTTTTCTCTTGAAAAAAGAAAAGATGTCCAATGAATAATTCAAGATGTAATTCTCGAAATTTTTCTTATTCAATTGTTACTATCTCATTAATAAAATTTGTGTAAAATTGAATATTAAACTTATTATAACTTTATTATATTGAATTAATTTTCCAATGGGGAGAGATAAGTTGGGTTGTATAGGGAAAGGGAATGTAAATGAGAGAATTGATTTTACGGATTGGATATATTAAATTGAAACCGGATCCAGTTTTACATATTAAAACAAGACTCAATTGGTAAACAGACCTAGATTAGGAAGAATTATTCTAGGTTTGAATTTATCAATTCCAACCCAAATTTAATCAGTTTATTCTAGGTGTTCTAATTATATTATTTCACCTAATTTTAGATTCTAATTTTGAAAAGTTAGCTTTTCTTTTTTAATTTCAAATCTCTCTTTTGCTTTTAAATTTGTATATTATATTTTTTAATAGGTAAAAAAGTTAAGATCTAGAGTATAGTCAAAAGTAGTTTTTGCTAATTCTGATTAATCCTTTTTTTTTTTTAAATCTATGACTACCGACAACAATCCCATAATCCTTTAAGTGGCTTGCATATCAATACTGGTTAAAACACACTATTACCTAACAAAATAATATGATATTATTTGCTTTTAAAATGTCAAATTCTTTGTTCTACTCATCTTTAAAGTGAAATCTGATTTGGGATAAAATTCACGGTTTTTGGAAGTCAAAATCTCTCTCTCTCTCTCTCTCTCTCTCTCTCGTTTGTGCATGATTATGTTAACAGGGAAGCTAGTTTGTGGAGATAGTGGCGAAGACACGATTATGGGGAGGGGGTAGGGGCAAAGTTACAAAAATAGCAAAATTTTACTTTACGAGTGTAAGTTTGAAAATTATAAAAATATATCTTAGATTTTTTATTATATCACTTAATGATTTGGTCTTGATATTTAATCCCAAGTCAATTTAAAATATTTTAAATATATGAAGAAGTTTTTTATGATCTCAAGATGATTTTTAATAGAGTAATAATAAAAGGCAAGTCGACAAACCATAAAAAGAAAGCTATGTTCCCAATAGTGGATCAAGATACACATTAATATATCCAATTCATATAACTATTCATGTCTCTACCTTCTTATTTCTTACGTAGAAAAATGAAATAGAAAAAAATAACTATTCTTTGTATTAGTACCAAATTTCAAGAAATAAATATATACTACTAATGTTTACGTTCACAATGCACGTACGATATATCCTTTTAGTTATAAATGTTCATGCAGAGACCTTTCTAGAGATAATACATAAAATGCTAAAAAAGCATGCATTTTGAAGTTAAATTATGTATATGAACTAACTAACAGTAATCTAAAAGTATTTAATAGCTATTCTCATGAAGCAAAAATTAGATTGGGGGATGGAAATGGAATTTTTTTTTTTTTGAAATTCTAAGTTTGGGAGGGGGGGGGTGTGGGAGGGGCCAAAATTATGATTTTAAATGAAAATTCTTAAAACTATTCAAGGGTCAAAAAGGATTTTTCAAAACTTGGGAGGAGGGGAGGGAAGAGGGTTATTGGACGATGGCGGGGAACAGTGACGGAGCTATGTATATGTTAGGGCCCTCAACTTTTTTGAAGCCATAGAATAGCCTATGAAAAATTTAGTTTGTTTTTGTATTTCCTCCACTCTTGCCCCCTTGAATTTTGATAGTAAACTTTGAAATAAAATATATTAGATGATGCTATATCATTTTGTCTTTGTAATAAATTTTACTTACTTAACATTGGACTTTTCTTATATGTCTAGCAACATGTATTACAAAGCAAACAAAATATTCATAAAAAAATTGAGGAAAATGAAAAAAACTGCTTTTCCTTTTTCTTTTTTATGCACTTTTTTTTTTAAGTTTTCCTTAAATTTTGCTTACTAATTTGATACTCAAATCTTTTACAGCATTTTTTGACCTTTTGGACAACTAAAAGTACTCTCGTAAATTTTTTTCAAATTTTAATTTCTATATTATGTCAAAGACATTTTTTGAATTTAGTTTTAAGCTCAAATTTTCATTTGAAGTTAAAAAATACAAAAGGTTTTTTTTCCTTTTATATGTATTTTTCTATGCAATTTTATGGTATTCTTTCTCTTTCAAGTTTGCATTTGTTTTGTATCTATAAAACTTGTTCCGCCATGAAAATCAAATAAGTTATGTAAACTTAAACTTAGTAAAAAAATAAAAAATTGAGAAATCTTATATATATATATATATATAGAGATCTCTTTACCTCATTATCATAACATCGTCTAATTTTCCAATTTTTGCTCATCAAGCCATAGGGGTGAGAATGATCAATTTATTGGATAATTAGTTAAATCAAATCAATTAAAATCGACTTTTACATGTGGATTGGTTTCAGCTTGAAATTGAAATAAAAGCAACCAAATTGAATTGCATTAAAATTGAACGACAATTCAGTTAATCACTTAATTGATTTCATTCATGTCCATATCAAACAAATTCAAATATTGATTTGTGGTTAATTGAAAAATGAAATCAAGGAACTTATAGAAAGGATAATTTCATTCAATAAATCTGCACTTCTAGCAGAAAATACATCAAATCAAATCTGACATTGATACATGCAAATCTAAAAGTCAATAGATGCAACAAATATGAACAATTAATACGAATGAAGATAACATTAATACTTCAACATATCTTCCATCTAGATGAATTATTTTAAACTATTAGATCTGTGTATGCCTTCTAATAGTCAGATTTGATTAAAAATTAATTCAAGTGTAAAGAAAAATTTAGATCTGATAATAATTAAGAGAGAAATTATAGATTGAGAAACTAGATGTACAAAATCTAAGATTTCACTTAAAAAAAATGAAACAACAAATAAAACTCTCACAAAGGCAAAATTTAAGAGAGAATAAAACTCTCACTTGAATAAACTAACAGAGGAAAAACTCACACTAGAAGATCCTAGGAGTGAAGAATTTCTCACAAGAAAATCCTAAGAGAGAATTTATTTAAAATAAGAAAAGCTAAAAACTAGAGAGAGGCTCCCTCCCTTGAGGAAAGATCAGAATTGTCTGGTCTCTCTCCTATGGGAATGCTGAAGAAGATTTTTATAGGAGGAATTCTAGAAAGAGTAAGGAGAAAATAGTTCTAAAGAGAAGGAGAAACATGTTAATAACTTAGACTCATATTGAAATTGAATTATGAACTTCAGTGAGCCAAATATATCAATGTGTTGAACAGAGCCATAACATAGTCAATAATCAATAGTTAATCATTAAGGTGTGTGTCTATATGCACATATATGTATGTGCATATAAACATGTATGTATGCATCATAAAAGTACTAAATTACTGATATAACTATAGATTAAAAAAGTTAACTCAAACAAGCATGTAAAACTTTAGGCATAAGAATAAATTATATACAATAATATACAATCAGTTTTGGGTTATCATAGAAATCGAAGATATGAAATCTAAATTTGAATTGAATTATCAAATTATGAACTTGGTTTTACTAGAAATCAAATTGAAATTGAATCCATTGAATTCAATTTATTGAATTAAATTTAATTCAATCAATTAACTACATTGTTGCTCACCTATAGCGAGCCAACCAGTTGAAATCTTGACCCCTGATCCCAAATTTTGAAACATTGGTTTAGGGTAGGGACAAAAATCGAGAGAGAAAGAAATGTGACATGGTAATTTGTATATTTAATGTGGGCATAGGTCATATGCCGAATAGCTCAAACCATTGTGAACCAAATAGCTCGATTTACCAAATTCAATTTAATTCATTTAGTTAATCAAATTGTTGCTCACCCATAGCAAGCCAACAGGTTGAAACTCTTGGAATCTAACTCCTAACTTCGGTCAAATCACGGTTCAAATTTTGACACCTCTAGTTTCAGGTAGGGACAAGAGAGAAAGAAAGGTAACATTGGAGATCATAATGCCAAATAGCTCTAACTATTGTTAGCCAAATCGCTCGATTTATTGGATTCTTTAATTCATTTAGTTAATCAAATTGTTGCTTACCATTCATGAGGCAACCGGTTAAAACTCTTGATCCCTGACTGCTAAGATCAGGCTAATCACGGCATTAATTTTCAAACATTGGTTTAAGTTAGGGATGAGAGAGAAAGAAAGGCCGAAAGGCAGTTTGTGTATTTAATTTGCATGTAGGTCATAATGTCAAATAGCTCGAACCATTATTAACCAAATAGCTCAAGTTATAGTATTCAATTTAGTTAATCAAATTGTTGCCCACACCTATTGAGCAACTAGTTGAAACTCTTAATCTCTAACCCCTAAGTTCGGTCGAATAATAGTTCAAATTTCTAAACACTGGTTTAGGATAGAGATTTAGAAAAGAAAGGCGACAAGGTGATTTGTATTTTTAATGTGGATGTAGGTCACAAGGCCAAATAGCTCGGGCCATTCAGAAAATCCGAGAATATAGATTATCATTCTGCCAACCTAAAAATTCAGGCAAATCTTCAACTTCGAATGCATGAATACATTCCTGAATAAAATGATCTTTTGGCTAATGAATATATATATATATATATATATATAGTCTCCAGGGTCATTTACCTCCAAGTTTAAGTAAGTTCATTTCTTATTTCACATTATACTTCATCTTATAATGAATATTATCTTTGTTTTATAATGTTCTTGTATTGGTTCTCATTCTATTGGTAAATATATAGACCTACCCGTCAATTTGTCAAAACATCGAAGACTTTCTCTCCACTTTTAAAAATCAATTGAGGTACCCAATGCTCTGTATCACAAATATATTCATGTACAACTCACTATAGTTGGAAAAAAAAATTGATCGCACAGTAAACAAATCAAGTTTAACTATAAGATTAAATTTGTTTAGTAATCAAGTGGAACTCGAATTTGCCTGTGAACAGATCATTTGATACACACACATACATGCATATATATATATATATATATATATATATATATATATGTGTGTGTGTGTGTGTGTGTCCATCTATCCTATGCATATATATGCTACAAAAAATTAGATCCTCAAACCTTTGATTCTCTAGCCGCCGCTCAAACCTCAAAAGCCCTTTGTTGTCATCCTGTGGCTCAGTCTTCCACTCAAGTACATTCACATCCCCACGCCTCAAAACCCTCATTCTCATCCTCAAAACCTTTCTACTCTCTTGAACTCCCTTAGATCCTTGCACCGCAGGTAGGTGGATGTTTACCTTTTTTCCTACTCATTCATCTTAACATCCCAATCTTTAGCCTTTATTTTCTTGTTATCTCTATCGTGCATATGGAGGCAACAAGGCCAGATTTTTTTTTTATTTTCCCTCCCCCCCCCCCCCAAAACCCTTCCATTCTTATAAATTTCCTAACTATCACTCTTAAATTTTCTTCAAATTAGTTCAGTCCTTTATTCTTGAAAAAAAAAAAAATTAGCCTTTTTAAACTATAAAGAGGTGAATACTCTTACAATGTTAACCAATTGAGTTCGAACAATCCCTTGTGCTCGTTTAATAATCAATAAACTCTAACCTTTGTTTGCATAACACTCGAATTGAGTATGCTATATGATGTGTTATTAAAGCAAACTTATATAATGGCAACACTCACAAAACACATAAAACATATAAACTAGAAAGCATGCCATGAGGATATTCGTGTCCATGGAAAGAAAATAAGTGAAATAAAGGACACAAACACCAGTTAAAACATACGTTGAACCCATGTTCCGAGTTAAAGGGCTAACATTTAGTCTAATAAAGCAAGTAAAAACTACATGTGCGTGTCCCTTAAAGGGCTCACATTGGTGATCTAGATAGCAAGTAATAGGTACATCAAGGACTGGTCTCAGAGGGCTCACATCTCTCCATGGTAGAAAGTGAACATACCAGGCAAACTCCAATTGTAGGGATCATAAGAAAATGCAGCGAAAGCTTTAAGCAAATAATCCAAGATAACTATAACAATCACATATTCATTGTCACATCCCATTTTTTGAAATAAAAGAGAAATGGTGTTTACAAATGAACAGTAATTGAGTTGAAATTAAGAAGAATTTGATGTCTACATTCATATCAATCAGGAGGTAATCAACATGTTAAATCAGTCCTACAAGTCAAGTAATTACCACATTTCAAGGATACAAGGTTTTAGGTAAGGTCACCGAGCGTAGGATTGAGCTAGAAAAGGCCTAGAATATCAAAGAAAGTCTAAAACTTGCGTCGCATGGAAGAGGATTGGATAAGAAAACTCCTGTTTTCACTATTTCCTGCGTCTATATCAAGATTGAAAATCTGAGCGACACCAAGCATAAAAAAATGAGACAAGGAAGGCAAGAAACGAGAAAGGAAAAGACCATCTGAAAACTACACATACATTGTTAACAGAACTGTGAACTAATATCACATCAAGAACTAAATATCCCCATTGCTCTTTCTGCACATTCAAAAACGTAAATGCATACACGCATATGCTTATAGACGTAAACTTAGCTTCGGAAATGTACCGAAGGAGGTATATGCAATGACTGAATAAGGGTCAATTGGGTAAAAGATGATTAGGGGATGAGAAGTTAGTTAACCACTGGGCCAATGGCTCAGTGGCCACCAGGGAGGGACTTAAGTCCCTCCTTGGGCTGTAGGTGAGGGTTCAAATCTTACCTGCAGCGAAAAAAATCTAAGAATTGTGCCATAACGCTCCCTTGACCTAGTTGGATCTGTATACCAAGGATGAGAAGTTAGCTAGGAGGCAGTTAATACAATGACAGTTGGGCAAATTCTGTTAGTTGCTGCACCTTGTAAAGTTAGTTAGGAGCAGTTGCTTAACCAACTCAGGCATGTACGGGAATAGGCAATTGGTGATTTGCTGTAATTTCTCATTTCTCCCATCAATTCAATCAGCTCAATTCTCCCTAATTTCTTTCTGATCCTTTCTCTTATTCCTTTCTTTCCCTTCCTTCTCTTTCCTTCTCCTTTTCTAGTTCTTGTTCTTTACTTAGATCATTACAGTATAGCCATATAGCGTTGTAGCCATTGTTCAATGTTGGCAGAACAGTATAGAAGCATCAGTAGCTTTCTTAGTTGACAATGCCTTTTTACCAAAAAAAAATGCTTTTCCTTAAATCCCTTGCTGCTGTATAAAAATATCTACTTATTTGTCCAGAGTTAACTAGTGACAAATAAGAGAACACAGAATTTTGACACAAGCAAAATCACCCGAAGTATGACATAAGCAATATATTTCTTCCCATTTTTTCTGATCCTCATAAACCAACGAAACTATCTTAATAACTAAATAGCTTCCCCGGAAGAAAATCACCTGAAATAAAGTAACCAGCTTAACTCAGCACAAAATCAGCTGATATTATTTGGACAGCAAGCACAGATATGCAACCCCAAGTTCAAAGAATATATATTCAAATACAAACTACAAATAACAGTTTTCCTTTTAGACCAATAAAGGTAAAAGAGACTACATATCTCAGAACTCCTATATTGTTCCATGAAGATTGCAAGTTACAGAGAACACCATATCTTTAAAGACCTGTTTAAATTGATCCCCTACCCCTCTTTTCAGATATAATTGACAAAAGCGCCTGATAAGGGCAATTGAGATATTAAATGACAACATCAGGCATGCAATTCAAGCTAAATTTTCGGCAAAATATCAAATTCCATTTGTTCTGTAATACAAAATGAAGAAAACAAAGGTTCTCCATCGAGTACACAATTAGTCAACTTCAAGGGCACAATATATCAGCAACTGTCATAAAATCCTAAAGAATCGATCGATACATCATTTTCACCGCTCGATAGATGATTTGATAAGCCACATGGATGGGCAATCACTACAAGGCATCTAAATAATTTCACATATTCTTTTTTATTTTACCCTTTTACTAAATAATTCCACATATTCAAGTAGAAGATAGTCCATGAGGAAAAGCAAACTACCAAAAGGCATTGGTTTCTGATATTTCCACCATCTACCAGCACGGAAGGGTATATTTTAAGGAAGATTGTTTGGAGGGGAAGACAGAAAAGAATGTGAAAGTAGCTTCATTCTTCTAAGGAGCAAGAATTGAATATCATGGTTTTCACATGTTATAGACAACTGAAAAAGTTCAATCACCAATAACTACACTCTTCAACAGTAAACATACAACATAAACATGAGATCAACATTAACAACTCTCCAAATGCTTGTTTAAACTATTTGGCAGGATAAGGTCACCATTGTTCAGTGTCATCTGTCCTCAAGTATCAATGCACAAAATCTTATTGCTATGTCCTATCAACTAAAACTAGCTACAGATAAATGATGCTTACATAATGCCTCTGTAAAAAAGAACCTGTAGACGGATTCCAGGGTTGCAATGCTACATCATGCAGTTAGCTACAAAAAAGCATGAATCTACCCTTAGAAGTCAGGTACCAGCATCCACAAACTGTTCTAGCTGTTGTTGTAGGCGAAAACCGGAAGAACAGGATATAACTTCCTCCCTTTTTGTTCCCAATATATTATCATGATCTGTATTCTCAATCTTCATCCACGAATGTAATTGTTCAATAAAAATGCATAACTCATCAGATAATGGATCGTGTTTATCTCCTGCAGCAAACCTGTATGCCCTATTGTTCACATGAACCAAACTGTACCCAGCGAGTACCTTTGCCCCACTTTTCTTGCCCAACAATCTCATATTGGCAGCATCAGACCATAAACCACCAGACGCATACATGTTAGATGCCAGCAAATATCCAGCACTACTAGATGGCTCCAATTCAAGAATATGAGCTAAAGCACCAGCCCCAACCTCCCTATTACCAGAGTTCCTACAACCGCTCAAGATTGCACTCCATGCACTAGCGCTAGGCTTTACTGTACAAGGTATTTTGTTGATAAAATCCATTGCACTATCAAACTTTCCAGATCGAGCCAACAAGTCCACAAGACACGAATAATGTTCCACCCCAATTTCAACACCATATTCTTGTATCACATTCTCAAAGACAGACAAGCCCTCATCAACCAATCCCCCATGGCTACATGCAGATAACAGAGAAAGGCTTGTTACTAAGTTGGGCTTGAGACCCTGAGATTCCATTTTGGCATGTAAAGCTAAAGCATCACGAGGAAGGCCATTCATACCATATGCTGCAATCATAGCACCCCATGACACAATGTTTTTTTGGGGCATGTATTCAAAAGCTTTTCTTGAAGCCTGTATCGCCCCACATTTGGAATACATATCCAAAACAGCAGTTCCAACTGCAACCTCAAAAGCTAAGCCATGTCGAATAGCAATACCATGAGCAGACTTTGATATGTTCAGATCTGCAAAAAGAGAGCAGGCTTCAATAAGATTCAACATGGTAACTGTGTTAAGATTTTCTTCAATCAGCTTCATCTCTCGGAAAAGAGCAATTGCTTCACCAGGCATGTCCCAGTAAGTGAATGCTGCAATCATTGTGCTCCAAGTGACCGCATCTCGGTGCTTCATCTGACTAAACTGCTTCCATGCAAGACTAATGCAATTGCATTTTGCATATGTATCAATTAAAGAATTTTTGACCAACTCATTTGATTCATAACCTTGTCTAAGTACTTTGGAATGAATCAACTTGCATTGATATGGTAACATAAGATATTTGCATACTTGAAGCAGATTGACAAGGGTTACTTCATCAGCTTCAACTCCTGCCCTTCTCATTGAATCAAATAACAACAGGGCTTCAGAATGCTTCTCACTTTGAACATATCCAGATAGTAGAGAATTCCATGATACCACATTCTTTTGACTCATCTCGCTGAAGGCTTTAAAAGCAGATTCAACATCATCACACTTGGAATAGAAATCAACCAACGAGTTTCCTACAAACAAGTCACATTTCAGGCCTCTAGAAATCGAAAAGCCATGGACCAAATTTCCCATTTCAACGTTCCGTAAATTGGCACATGCTTTGAGTATAGTTACAGTTATAGGCCCATCCACTTCAATGTGAAACTCAGATACCATTTGCCGGAACAACTCTAAAGCAACTCTGGCTTCACTGTTTTGCACATACCAGCCAATTATTACGCTCCAAGAGATTACATCTCTATGATGCATTTCATCGAAGAGCTTCCGAGCAAACTCCATCCTGATGTCTGCATACATACATAAAAGGGAGTTCTGAACTGAAGAGATGGCCCAAAACCCGCTACGAATAATATACCCGTGAAGTATTTGCCCATCATCAAATAACTGGCGTTCACGACATGCACAAATCACAAGCACCAAAGTGGATATGTTAGGTTTGAATCCTGTAATTTTGGCCTGGAAAAACAAGCCTAACCCCTGCTGAAAAGCAGGTTGATCAAGGTGTCCATGAATGATTATGTTCCAAGAAACTGAATCTCTGTTCCTCATGCAATCAAAAGCATCATTTGCACAACCCAGGGTTCCAGATTTCACGTAAAAGTCAATAATAGAATTGCCCAAGGAAGTGAATGAATCAAGGCCCTGTTTAAGCAAAGTTGCATGAATGGACTTGCCATAATCAAAAGATATCACAGAACATGCTTTGAGAATGGGAGGGGAGACACAAGGATCAGTAAATTGAACTCCCGCCTCCCTCAATTCACGGTGACAAGAAAGAACCTCTTGCCATTTCCCAGTAGCTGCTAAGTTCTTGATCTTTGAAAAACAGCTGGGGAGTCTTGAAACTGATGAAATGATTGGCAAGCGCACAACCATGAATCACTTGCATTATAAGGGCTGCAGGCTCAATAGCTAAAAGATTCAATAGTTAGGTAGCTCTACTCCTTCCAGCCAATAGCAAAACATCACAAATCTATGGTAGCATTGGACCTCATAAGTCCTTGCTTTCCACAATGAAGCAACCGATATGTGCATTCTTGGTGACCTCCTGAAACGCAATTTGGCATCCTTTATTTGCAAATGTTACAGCTTCCAGAAATGGCTACACTAAATCCAGATTCAGGAAAAAAAAACGAAAAAAAAGAAGAAGATAGTTAACAGCATAAAATAAGAAGGGCCCTACAAGTTGTCAACATCTTAAAAAGCCCAGCAGATATTAAAAAAAAATTCATAAATCGCTTGTAAAATACATGAAACTAAGAAGAAATCCATTAAGGAAAACAAAATTCATAAAAGTCCAAACGAAATCACAAGACAATTTCCTTTCTGTTTTTGCTCTTTCCCCCCTGTTTTGTGTACATTTCCTACAAACCAAGCCCACTAAAGGCATGACCTTTGGATATTTATCCAAATTCAGGTAAATACAGAACTAATCAAATTAAAAAAAAAAACCCCTTAATCTAAAGAACAATTGTTGCAGTATATCACTTCCTAAATTCCACTACCAATATCCATTACCAAAAAAAAATCCAAAGAAAAAAAATACAAAAAAAAAAAAAGAATAAACCCAATGAGGATTTTGGCATAAACAATTACAAAGAGAACCCAGTTTCATACAACCCTGCTTCTATTACCAGAGAGAAGGAAAAAAAAACCCAATAGAGATAGTTATCCAGCAGCTACCATTCACTTCAGTTCTCTACTTTACAGGAAAAAAAAGTTGTTTTTCTCGGACCAAACAAACAAACCATATGAACTTGAGAAGGAAACAAAGAAAACAATGAAATTTTACTAGAGGGGTTTTACCGGCGACGGAGGCCTCTTCCTGGGAAATGGTCGTAACTCAGAAGACAGTGCCGGCAGTGGCTGTTAAAAGAAGCGGCTAGTAGCGCCGCTTTGAAATTACGATGATTTGATTTTTTTTTTTTTTGTCAACGTGGATATTAAGATTCGTTGACTGATTACCGTACGATCCAACTAATCCCACTGCGTGGCCGGGAGAAGCTGTTCAACCCAATATCACCGACCAAGTAAATCCGGAGACTCGATCGTGGACATGGCTCTCCTCCAACTGGGACTACAACCACGGAATCGAACTCCGAAGGGCAAATTACGATGATTTTTTTTTTTTTTTGGTGACGATACTGTGGTTGAAGGTTTCCTATTAAAATGGGCTTTCTGGATAAGAAATTCATGAGGAAAATTTTGAAGCACTTGGTGATATTGGGGAATTTCTTTTCTTTTCAAATACTATGAAGTGGTCTGTCAATTTTGATAAAATAAGTTGTGTTTATGATTAGTAAGTACTAGGTAGTCTGGCTAATTCATTATATTAGATTATGGATGAAAAGAGAAAACACAATTGTTATCTGATAAATAGTTTCCTTCACATATGACGTGAGAATTTTTTTTTTTTTTGAAATGTTGCCCGCTGGGTTAACAACAACAAATGTGTTTGGATAATAAATTATTTGGAATTATTTTTTGAAAAAAATCCTATAACAATTTTTTCATATATAATGTATGTAAAATAAAAAAATAGTTCGAAAATATATTTATAATGCAAGTAAAAAAATTGTGCAAATATCCCTACTCAACAAAAATAATCAAGCGCAATGCGAGCATAAAGAAACGTAAATCAAACAACAACACGTAACCATTCAATTGCTGCTGGCCATATTTTCAAGAACTCACATTATAAGGGAAGGACTGTAATAACACGTACCAAGTTATGCCAATGAAACGTTACAACAGCTTACAAATATGCTCTCTCCTATCATATGAATATGCCTTACTACTACAAGACATAAATGGAATCTGACCCAACTGGTGGAGCTTAGGAAAGTCATCCCCTTCTGTTTAACCAAGTAGGGATGAAATTATACCACGAAATGGGTAATAGCTGCAGAAGCTCTTCCCAAGGCTAGATCAAAATTAACCATGCCACTGCAAGGCAAAAATGGCAGCACCACAGTAGCAATAATAGCCAGGGATTCCCAAGTTTAGCCACAAACACTTCTGTGTGCCAAAGCTGCTTTAAAACTACTGCGTTCTGCCAAAATATCCCCAATTGGTTTCAATGAAAGAACTAATGGGAATTCTGCTTTATGTCTACTGTCCAAACATTACACAGATTTCGCTGTATTTCAGTGCTGACTTTCTATTGCAAATGTTTCCCCAAACGATCTAGCTTAGTGCACCATCACTTGGATACTCTCCTCCTTTCTCTTTGCTTATTTTCAGAGCAGTAGAATAAAATCACATATCGTGTCATTTGCCTTGTTCATCCTCATATCCAGATGCCTTCCCTGCTCTACCAATTAAAAACGGCTCTGGAAAAGAGTCACTGCTATGGATTTCAAGACCTTGATATGATCGAGCTGCAAAAAACTCAGCTCCAGATTTAGCATCTCTTCTTGATAACAGCTCAGTGTCCTTGTTCTGCAGCAGCAAAGCCTTCTCTGTGACATTTACCAGGGAAAGAACTGCATCCTTTTCCTCCTTCCCCTCTGATAGGACCAAAAATTCAAAGGGACCATTAAATGAGCACAGCCAAGAAAGAAGCGAGACATTTCAAATTTACAGTCACCAGAATAAAGCTACATTTGTCCATTGACGGATCAAATGAGGGAAAAAAAAATCTGTTTTCCAGAATAAACATATCAGCTCAACTTTATAGGAATGACTTATCATATTATGAACCATTACATGACTTTTTAAGTTATGAACAGATACAAAGAGGGCTAATAGACTAATTCGATCCAAATCGTATACTTAAGTAGAAAATAACCCATCATGAATGATGAGATTTAAAAAACAATGCTGAACAGGAAACAAAAAAGCAAACATGACGACAAAGAGAATTATATATGTGTGTGTGTGTACACATATATTACACAGAACATTGCAAGCACATTGATGATTACTCAATGACATCATCGATAACTATCAACACACAAGCATGGAAATAGAAGCATAGCCTTAAAGACTTTAGGTAGTTCACCAATTAGCTTATTTGACCTATATGATAACACAAGCCTTAATTCTGTGTCATCTCCCATCAAGCATCTATGCAAAGCACAAGTACCTTGTTTTTATTGTTAATTAAACGAGCCCCAAAAGATGTCTTGAACATCACCCTAGAATGGGAATAAAACCGGGTTCATTGGTGCAATATTATATCATGGAACTATGCAAGAAAGAGAGACACCTATTTTCTAAATTGGAATTGCAATGTAAGTAAATCAAATTCTTATTTGGTTGTCTAGCTTCACAAGAGGGCTAATTCCTCTCATTGGTACCAGTAGGATATTCAATGAGCTCAGAGCTAATGAAGTTGCGCAAATTCTATATAATGGTGCACATAAGGTCAGCTGAACAAGAAAATGCCTCACTTGTCATTGTCACTTGTCATTGTTTAAGTATGAATTTAGAAGAGCTCTATAGCCTAAAACAAATACGTGGTTCCAATGTTCTTAAAGGAGTTTTTTTGAGAGCTCAAGATAACGGAAGATACCTTGCAATTTAAAATCTTCAACATATCCACCCTGAAAGAAAGAAAAACGTGATTCTGCCTCATCTTCTGCTTCTGCAGGCTGGGAAGCAATCACATCCTGAAATTCCATTGAGTAAGCTCCGGTCCACTGCTGCCCCTGCAAGAATTGTCATCTAGTATATACCAAGTTCAAAGGATAATATTATCATTACCAATTCCCAAGCCTGTCGAATTGGTAGAGTCTAGGCTGGAATAATCACCAATTCCAATACCAAAAAGACATTTTATTTACTGACAGCAAGACTATTTATAGTGTAAAGGAAGACTTCCAGACCTAAGCCGAATATCTATTACTATCTCCTGCCCTGAGGTCTGGATAAATTTACTTTATTCAAAAATTAAATGAACTTCGAATCATATAGCAGTGTATCAAAACCATGACAACTGAATGTGAATCAACATATAATCTTAACAACATCTGCAGACAAATGAGGACAGAATTAAGATGAGACGAAACAATATTCACAGTTCAGGCACTGAATAATCTAAATAAGAAGAGGGGGGAAAAAAAAAAGACAACGTGGATGGCAAGAGACAAAAGGACTAAAATAAAACACAAGGGAACTCTAGCTTACAAAGAGGTTATAGATTAACCAATTAAGGATCTGAAAAATACCACCACATTGCATAAAGAGGTTTACATGAATTCCTCTTAAAAAGTATTATTAGTTATTTTTCAGGTTTTCTGCTCCTATGACAAACCTAATTCAATTCAATATTGCCTTTGAGCATATATTGTAATATAGAAATGAAACTTGATGATCTTATAGCCCCAAACTCAATATCTGAAAATAGATAATTGCAAAGCTCAACAATATCCATGACAATAACATTAGAAACTTGAAGATTCGTGAATAACATGGGTAATAAAAGCAGCATTAGAACCAAAACTAGGCTGATGAAATGTAGCAAGGTAAGCATGGATGACAAACGCAGCATTAGAACCATAAAATCTTCAATGCATGTGAACCAAACACATCCGAACTTCTAAGTAGGTCTAAGGGAGTCCAATTGCTTCTAAGTAAAAGTAAGGCACTTTTTGAAGAGCTCCAAGTTTGAGCTTCAGGTAGAGTTACCTTTAGCCAAAAATCTTTTTAATATAAACACTTTTATCAGGACATTACCAGTATTTTATCACTACAAAAAGAACTTTACCAAATCTTTTACCCAACATGGACACTTTGTTCAACCAGAAATCAATGTAAAACTTGAAGCTAGTTCAAAATTTTCCTGATAACTAATTTCCGAACCTCAGACGAGGTTAGACACTATAATTATTATGACAGAGGAGTAATATCAGAAACAGTTTTCAAAAAATGACTTCCCTTCATTTATTTAGCTACCTTGCATACTTCTTGGACATCAAATTGCATAGTACTAGTGATTATAACAGTATACCGCTAAACGAATTAAAATGAAGCCTATAATCACTATTGATCACTGCATGAATTTATTCCAGCAAAGTTCTTGAACATCAAACATGCAGCACAATTCCTAATTGCTCAGGAAAAGAACATGTAAAAGAAAACAAAGGATAAAGACAAAATACCATTTCTGCAACATGCATTATTTCCATGAAATGCAAAACCACCCATTAGTGAACAGTCCTTAAATGAAATTGATAATGCCATGCAATTTATATAAGATACCCACTTAGATGTGCTTTAGGTACAATCAGGAAATTATAGAGCATCCAAAAATTTCAACCACATAGAAAATTTACACTCATAGTTAAAATGGTATATACCTGTTGAAAGCTATCAAAGCTTCAAATGGAGTGATTATCGGAGCTAAAAACTCCTTGCTATCCAAAAGAGCCGTTTGAGCACAGGATACATAGATGAAAACATCACACTGCATATGCACCAGAGATTTAAAAAATTTTCAAAAGTTAAAAGTTGTAAAGAAAATCTGTCCACAGAAACAATGTTTACCTCAGGAAAATTAGCTAATTTTGCAGGATTTGGCTTTCCCATAAGAAAGGTATATGCCTTTTTCCCAGCTCTAGTCACTAGTTCTGTCATTTGATGAATCATATCTAGATAACCAGCTGCATCAATAATTTTACCAGAAAAACTTCAGTCTGTAGCTTAAACATGAGGACAAACTAAAAAGGTCAAACAAAATGATGTGCATTGGCAATACATTCTATCAAGCCTGAGGAGAATATTTGTTATCTAACCATAAGCTCAGCAAATGTCAATAAACTACTAATTTTAGAAGATTTCAACTGATTTGCGAATGCATACAACCAAATTGGCTTTCAATATAAATTGAGCAACATTTGTGGTCTTTACTCAGAGCAGATGACACTATTGCATATGAATTATAATTCTACATATTTAGAACAAAAATGTCTAACTACGACAAAAGTCAGCAATGCATTGATCCGTGATGGAAGAGAGCAAGTGCATATTAATAAAACTGTTGCACAAGAACTTACCAACTCCAAGAGTTCCAACCAAGATCCCAACCATGTTTGCATCCTTCGCTTTTTCAACTAGATAATACCTAATTATTCATGCAGTTGGTTGCACATGGGACAAAAGAATGATTTTAATACGTCAATGCATATTACATCTTATATATAAAAGTTACTAATTTGCTGAAATAAATTAGCATCATTATGTGCTTGACAAGTATAATACCTGCGCTTAAGAATTTTTGCCTGCTGAGATACATCAGTCTTCAAGCAACCTTCAATTGCATCATATCTGACTAGAAACAACAGGTAAGAAATCAACAAACATTATCGCGTAGCCAAGTGAAAGAGCATGAGAAAGCAAAAGTGGTAGCTGAAAAGAACAAAACAAGGAAAATCAATAGACAATGTCAAACCAATTTGAATTGGCGAGCTTCATGCTTATAACAAAACCAAGACAACAAGCAACACAGAAGAGAACGGCAATGCCAAAAATTGCACCCGTGCACTTACCTATTTCACAACTATTAAATGTTAATATGAAGTTTGTGAAAGCTGAGTTGTCTAAACCAATCCAGAACAGCAAGTAATCCTCCATCCTGTGTCCCTCGGGTAAACTCCAACCCAAACCACCTAGTCTAAATTTTGTATCAGTCTTCTGAGAAGAATCTTCACTGTTATCCTGCTCGCCATTCAACATTATATGTCGATTTTCCAATTTCATAGATGTGGATGGAGTTATAACTGAATTAGTAACATTAGCAAAATGTATCTGAAATCCTGAGTTGGAGTCATGAAACCTCATTGCTTCAACATTTAGTGCCTCTTTTATATCCAGCATTGCATGAGCATATTCTAGCCCAAAAAGAACCTGCAATATCAGTGAAATTCAAGTCAGCAATTATGTTACTTAGACAATATTTGTTACAAGCCAAAATAAAACTATCACCTAAAGCCCTGGAGTGAGAAAATTGCAAACAAAAATTTGTGTAAAAAAGGCAAAAACAACCACATGATAAAATATGTGGTACTTGCCAACTTACCAGAACAGGCTTGCCACATTTTACGGCATAATTGTATAAACTTTCAGCACAATTGGATGCCTTATGAGGAGCCTTGCCAAAAACACAAAAGGCTGGAATTGTGGTTGTCCTGCCAAAACATATTATAGAAACCCAAAAATTAGAAACAAATGGAAAACAAAATTGTTTCCCACCAAATTTCCTACTTGCAAACAAAACAAGGCAATTTAAAACCAGAAAACTTGATACCAAAACACGTTCAAACTTAGACATGACAGTATGCATGCATCATCCTTGATACTTATTTCCTTGATTAAGTACATAGCAACCTCAAAGAATCAGGAACCACTTGAGGTATTCTGTACTTGAAATAAATCTATAGGTACATAAATTGCAAAAAAAAAAAAATGTAAATGAGGCCTCAAGGGTTCATCAAAAAGCAAGTTTCCAACGCATTTGCAGATGTGATTGCTCCATTTTTAAGCCTGAGAGTAATTTGGGACCAAGGAAAAAAAGGAGGTAAATACTACAAAACATAATGTGTCACATTTACTGTTCAAATGCACGTTAACAGAGAAACTGACACACCAAGAGACTCCCTGACTTCCATTTCAGCACTGGTTGAGGCCTGTTTCTTCACATTGAACAACATAATACATGCGAAAGAAGCAATAAGAGCGTTTCACCATGGAAGCTAGGACAAATTGACTCCATACAACTTCAAAAAAACCAAAAGAAAAAAAGTACAGAGCGTACACTTTCAGCTCTATATTTTGCCAAATTCTACTAGTTCATATAGCAACCAACTCCAAAACCGAAAAAGCCAAAATTCCAAAACTTTCAAAAGCAGCAATAACAAGTAACAACAACCCTTAATACACTATCTTCAAATTAAGTAGTACCTCATGCACTAAAGGTTGTACCCTTCCGACCATTTCCTCAAACTAAACCATATTAATTAACACTAAACAGCTCCTTAATCAAAATTACAAACATAGTTACTATTAAACACATAATCAACAAACTCACGGGCTGAGGCAAGTGTGGCCGTAATGAATAACGCAATCAGCTTTCACATGAGCAGCTCCGACCTCGTCCACGCAGCAGCTGCCGTAGGTGGTGTCTGCCATCACGTACAACTTCGCGGTTGCACGTGACTCGTCGGAATTCTGAAGAAGACTGTGGAGCTCTTGCCGGAGAGCACTCACGACTTTCCTTGAATCTTTCAGGAGCTCATCCGGAAACTACAAATAAAATAAATAAATAAATAAATACATAAAATCTCAATTAATAACTTTAGGAATTATTCATTAGTTTTTTTTTACATGTTTTATTGTTAATAAACCTGTAAGGCGACTCTGGAGAAGTTATGGGTGTGAATGAAGTCGGCGACGCGGGTAATTTCGTAATAATTTTCAAAATCCATGACTGAAGAATACGGTGCGGAGGCGGAGGCAGAGGCGATGGCCTATACGCACGTCGCCGTTCTGAAGAAATTGTGGAGACGAGGGAAATGGAAGAACATAGTGGGCCGAGTGATGAACATTGAATCGGGAAACGTGTGTTGTTGGGTTGGCCCAAATTACTGTTCTGGACTCCAATGTTTCAAGAGGTGGCCTAATCTATATATTTAAGAGCAAATTATCTGGATGGTCGCTAAACTTTTGCAATCGTCGAATTTTGGTTACTGAACTATTAAAAATCTGGTTTTAACCACTAAAATGTATAAAGTTAAGAGTCGTGACCATTCTGTTAGATTCAGTCGTTAAGTTTGCCTATCTGATTGTCCGTGCGATTTCCAAGACAAAAGAAAAGAGCAGTTTAGAAAGTTGAAAAGAACACTTGTACCACTTCTTCCTCTGGTATGGATATGGTTCTTCGACTTCCTTTTATTTCTACTCAATAGAGGTTAATTTCGCTTGATTACAAAATTGGTGCATGAATTCAAATTTATGCATGTGGTTTACAAATCCTTTTAAATAAAAGTGAGCGATTAAAATAATTGAGACTGAGCTAGTGTTTTTCCTTTTTTCTTTTTGCAAAAGATGTAAAATAGAAATGAGCACAACAATACAGAGAACTCCCAAATCCGAGAGGCAGTCTTTATTCTTCCATGATTTAGCTACACCAGTTTCTTCTAGAAAATCTGGCGGAAAATTTGCAACCCCAGGTCGGGCAGCCGCTATATCGGCCCTATGGTGTGAGAATTTTGCCAACTCTGATCTTTCGCCTCCACCAATGTTCACTCTTGAATACCAGTCGGATTTATCTCAAGAATCTGGAATTCCTGACTATCCGGCTTTTCCTGGGGTTGGGTCAGATCCAAGAACGCCACTGAGTAGTTTTGGCAGGGAGTTTTCAACTCCTAAGAGCAAGTCTGGACTCAGCACTTCATGTGCTATTGCCATGGGAAAGCAGCAGCAGCAAAGTTAGCAAAGCCCAGTGGCAAGTTTGAGTTGGTGGTCGCCTTCGAAGAGTGGTGGTAGTACTGAGCAGAAGGATAAGGGAAAAGGCTCACCTGTTGAAGATGTAGTTCAGCCTGGTGCATTAATTACCCTCCCACACCCTATGGATCGAGCGCACATTTCCTCATCTATCCAATCCCAATAATCACATCCATCCTTCAAAAATAAACATATTCATTATATTTCTTATACAATAATAAATTAAATATCTAGGAAGATGTTACAAACCTCCCCTAATGCGCATTTTGCAAACCTTCTTCCCGGATTTTGTGCAGTCCATGATGTTATCATTACTGTCTTCATCCCACAAACACAAGTAGGCAGATGAGGCATGGATGTCGGCGGCGTGGATCTTGCTGGCACAGCTTTTGATGGCGTTGAGTTTGCCCCTACTTCCTCTAACCCAAGCTGGGCTTCTTCCATTTCCTTCTCTCTTGTTGCAGTAGTAGCAGATCTCAGGTACTCCTTCTCTTCCTTTAGGTTTATACAATAAGAAGAAGAAAATGCATGTTGAACTTTCTAAATTGCCCCTTTCTTTTGTCTTGGGAATCGCGCGGGCAGTCAGATCAGCAAACTTAATGACTAAATCTAACAGAATGGCCATGAGTCTTAACTTTATACATTTTTGATAGGGTGAATTTTAGTGAGATATTTTGGTAATATTGCATAATTGTTTGACTAAATATTGCACTAGTAGGGTGGATTCTATTCAGATTTGGTATTTGGTGTAAATTGCAGGGAGTGATGCTGAAAACCAAAGTTCAGAGGAATCCCCAACAGTTAGGCGTGCCCACGCCTAACTCCAACCCTCAAAGCCAAATTTTCGTGATCCTTCGCATGTGAGGAGCTTCAAAAAAAGAGCAAAGTGGCTGGACAAATTTGGAGATCGATGAGCCCACTCCAAGGCCGAAGAAAGTAAATTGTAATAGGATTCCTAGTTTTTAGGAAGTTGGTATTCGGATACCAATTTTAGAGGAGAAAAGGTAGGACTAGATATTCGTTTCTTTCTTTTGGTGAGCTGGACCGAATTAGTAGGGGATTTTTCCTTCTCATTTGAGGGAGTACCAACGTAGAAAAGGGGATTGTACTTTTCTCTTTAGTGGGACTTTTTGGACTTTTTCTTATCTTTGGGGAGAAAACAAACGATTGTGGCCGCCATTGTTGACTGTGGGAATTTCTTTTACTTTTGTTTGACTTAAATTGCAGAGAGCATCAGACTCTCTCATGTGTCTTGCTTTGAAGACAATTTGAAAGTAACAACGGAAATTCTTTGTGCTTTTCTTCCCCGGTTGACCGAAATTGAAAGGGCAAAAATTGACAACTTTTCCCAAATTCCCTACACATGGCTTGTTCTCCATTAATGGAGAACTAATTCCCTAATTCTAGTCAAGGGGGCAACGGAAGATTTGGTTCGGCAATTACTGTGAGATCTGAATTATTTTAACTGTTTCCTCTATTTATTGGTATCTATGTGTTTTCTGCTTCTAATTGTTATAGCTTTGTGTATGATTGAATAGTGCGCAATATTTAATTATTCAAGTAGGCTATTTTACTAATTAGGGGTAGTTGGATCCATAATTGTTCAATTATCTCTATCCCGGTAGCAACTGGCATGATTGAATTTGTGTCAGAAAAACATACGATCTAATTTAAACAAACCCTCATAGCGTGTTTGTTAGTTAGGATTAGACCTTTCTAAATCTTAGCGCAATCTAGAAATTAAATCCTACGGTCGTACCTAAGATTGTTTCCGGGTTAGAGAAATAGTTAACGGTCGTACCTTAACTATCGAATAAGTAAGGAAAAGTTGGTTGTTTATCGCGTGTATAACAGTTATAACCAATCTATTAATAAATATTGGAATTATTCTTGAATCGATGATCAATTGCATGAATCATTTCTGAAGTGTACCCTTGGCTAGAGTTCTCCCAATTATTTCTTTTAATTAATTATTTTCTACAGTTAATTTATTTAGTTAACATTTAATCCTGAAAACCCACATTTGTCTTGATTCGAAAGGAAACAAATTTCTCCCTAATCCCTGAGGAGACGACCCTACTTGCCACTGTCTACTAGTTAGTGAATTTAGTCAGATACTTAATTCTGGTATATCGGATTAAGCAAACTCTTCGAGAACAGGATGAATCAAGTAATCCATTGCACACCTAGAGTCCCTACTCTAGTACTTAGAATTGATTATTGATTGCTTTTGGTGGTAGTTATATTTTATTATTATTATTGCACAGGTTCGGCACCTGTCAATTTTTGGCGCCGTTGCCGGGGACTGACATTTGAATTATTTGTTTCTTTTTTAGTTCAGTTTCTTCTTGGTATTTTTGCTAATTTATGTCCCGTTCTTCTCGCACAGGCGGATTGATATACAACCCTGAGGTTGAGAAGGCAGCGCGTAAGCGAAAGCAAGAGACCAAGAGACAAAAAGAAATGCAGTCATCTACTGAAAACAAGTCAGTAGGAGACGAAATTAGCATGACCATCAACCGAACACTAAGGGAGCTGGCTGCCCCAGAGTTAACGCACCAGCCTTTGTGCATCACATTCCCAATTCTGGCTGAGAATACCTCCTTTGAGTTGAAATCAGGATTGATTCACCTCTTACCCATGGTCTCTCTGGTGAAGAACCCCACAAACACGTCAGGAAGTTCGAAATGGTTTGTTCTGGCATGAAACCTTCTGGGGTCACTGAAGAGCAAATTAGACTTAGAGCCTTCCCTTTCTCTCTCAAGGATGTAGTTAAAGATTGGTTATACTACCTACCCGCAGGTAGTATTATCATATAGGCACAGTTGAAAAAGAAGTTTTTAGAAAAATTCTTCCCTGCATCCCGAGTTGCAAGTTTGAGAAAGGAGATATGTAGTATCAAGCGGTATTCCGGGGAGTCTTTGTATGATTATTAGAAAAGGCTCAATAAGTTGTGAATTAGATGCCCGCAGCATCAAATTAGTGAACAACTATTGATCTAATACTTCTATGAAGGGCTCCAGGCATCAGACAAAAGTATCATTGACGCTGCGAGTAGAGGAGCACTGACAAATAAGACACCGAGGGAAGCATGGGAGCTTATTGAATCAATGGCAGAAAATTCAAAACAAGTTGGCCTTCGTGAGAGCAACCCCACCCGTAGAGTCAACGAGATAGAGACGTCATCCATTCATCAGCAACTGTCAGAGTTGACGTCTTTTGTTCGGCAATTAACCGTAGAGAATACGCAGCCAGCGAAGGTCTGTGGAATCTGTACAAGCATGGACCACTGTACAGATACATGTCCCCTTTTGCAAGAAGATGTAGCTGAACAAGTAAATATGGCCGGAGACGTGCCCGCACCTCGAAGGCAGTATGATCTATACTCCAACACGTACAATTCGAGTTGAAGATACCATCCCAACTTCAGTTATGGGAACAAGCCACAGAATTCATTCTCAAATCGTCCACCAGGATTTCAGCAATTATGACAACCAAAATCTCAACCTTTGTCCTCCAATTCAGGAGGCTCTTTGGAGAACATTGTCAAGAACCTGACCACGACTACTTCTCAGCTCCAGTAGGAAACTAGATTCTTGATCACGAGTACTGCCTAGTTCCAACAGGAAACTAGATCGGGCATGAAAGATATGGAGACTCGAATGAGTCAAATGACAACTGCCATTAATCGTTTGGAGTTTCACGTTTTCGGGAAATTGCTATCGCAATCCGAGGCAAATTTAAAAAATGTAAGTATTATGATACTGAGAAGTGGCAAGGAAGTAGAAGGGTCTAAGTTGACGAATCCGAAAAGCAAAAGTGCGAAGTAATTAGAAAAGGAGATTGAAGAAGAATGACGCATTCGCGAAGATTCTAAGGTAACGTTCACTCCTTTACCCCCTATTGAAGCTAACTCACCTCTTTTTTCTTGCTGGTTGGAAAAGACAAAGAAGGCAGAGAAGGAAAAAGAGCTTTTGGATGTATTCCGAAAAGTGGAGATCAACATCCCCTTGTTGGATGCAATCAAGCAGATACCGAAATATGTCAAATTTCTGAAGGATCTATGCACCTACAAGAGGAAGCTAAGGGTGACGAAAGAGTGGCGGTGGGAGAAAATGTGTTGGCTATACTCCAAAGGAAACTCCCTCCGAAGTGTGGAGATCCAGGTATATTCACAATACCATGTAAAATAAGAGATACCCCAATTAGGAAAGCGATGTTGGATTTAGATACGTCAATTAATGTAATGCCTAAAACTATTTATGCGTCTCTCAATCTTGGGTCATTAAAAGACACAAGTATCATAATCCAACTAGCAGACCGTACTAATGCTTATCCAGAGGGGTTAATTGAAGATATTTTGGTACAGGTCAATGAGTTAGTTTTTCATGCAGATTTTTACGTCCTAGACATGGGGGATGAAAGGTCAATAAATCCGTAACCTATTTTGTTAGGTAGGCCATTTTTAAGCACTGTTAGGACAAAAATAGATGTGAATGAGGGTACTTTGTCAATAAAATTTGATGAAGAAATGGTAAACTTCAATTTTTTTGATGCGATAAAAGTACTTGAAGGAATCTAACTCTATTTTTGCCTTAAGTATTATTGAGTCCTTTGTACAAGAAACGTTTGAATTAGATGGGGACGACTCACTGGGAGTGATTTTGGCGAAACACCTTGAGTTGGGAGCAACTCTCAGTGTGGAAATAAGTGATGAGTTGTATCGTGCAATTGAAACACTGCACTCACTTCCACCAATTTCTTCAAGGTATGAGTTCCCTTCTGTCTTTGTACCTGAAATTCAGAAAAAATTGTTGCCTTCTGTTGTGCAGGCACCCGAGTTGGAGTTCAAGCCTCTCCCAAAATATTTGAAGTATGCATTCCTTGGGGATAAGGAAACATTATCGGTCATCATTTCTGCACACCTGTCACCGAATCAAGAAGGCAACCTGGTTCGTCTTCTTCGAGGTCATAAGGAGGCAATTGGGTGGAGTATCGCAGACATTAAAGGAATCAACCCATCCTTATGCATGCACCGGATACGGCTCGAAAACAATGCGAAACCTGTGAGACAGGCGCAACGAAGACTGAACCCGCTGATGATGGAAGTAGTTTGTAGACACCAAAATTTTATTGTAATTTCTTTTACTAATTATTTTTTACTTTTTATTTTGTCGTGTCAGTTTTGTTCACTTTTTAGTTTTTAGTTCTTAGTTTTTATTTTTATGTTATTATTTTTATTTTATTATTGGAGTTTTAGCATAGAATTTCTCGAAAAGGAAAAAAAGAAGAGAAAAGCATTCAAAAATAGGCTTTAGTTGTTGTTTATTCAAATTTAATGTTTTCTTGAAAAAAAAAAGAAAAGAAAAAAGAAAAATTGTAATTTTGCTGTTTATTATTTCTAGTTTATTCATTTTTATCCGATGTTAATTAAATTGTTGGTTTTTATTTAATTTTATTACCATTTTGTTAAATTACTTTTAAAAAAAAAAGGAGGAAAAAAAAGAAAAAAAAAGAGAAAGAAAAGGAAAAGAAAGGAAAATTAGCATTTCATTTTTATCTTAATTAGCATTTCTTCATTAGTTATTTTTTATTAATTAGTTATCTATATTTTGTTAGGTTATTATTAAAAAATATATATATTTTTACATGCAAGCTGCGGAAACGCAGCTTGCAAAGGACAGTCGCGCATGCCAATCGAAGGGCCAAGGGAGAAGGCTTAGGATGAGATGATTTGTAGCCATTGAATGAAGGGTTTTGGGGTTTGCTAGCTGGATATAAAAGGAAAGAGAAACCGCAGCCGCAAGAGAGGAGAGTTTGGCAGTTAACGGCTGTAGAAAGAAAACAAGAGAGAAAAGGGAGATTTGGGAGTTGACGGCTAGAGAGGTTCTGGGAGGGCTATGAAAAGAAAAACCAGAGAGGGAGAAATCACGGCTGGTTGAGTGAGGAAAAGAGGCGACGGTAGAGAGAAAACCGAGAGCAAGGGGTTGGGGAGTGACAGCTGGGAAAAGGTTTTGAGATAAGAAAGAGAGAACTTCAGGAAGAAAAGGGAGAAAACATAACAGCAAGGAAGGAGCCTGCGAGAGAAATCTGAAAAGGGAAGAATCATAAGGCAGGAAAGAAGGGAGATCGAGGTTTTCGTTGCTTCCTGGGCCTGCTCAAGCGAAGCTCTTACATCCCATTCACCTGTCGGAGGATACTGCATATCAAGGTGAAACCGCATCCTCCCTTGCATTTTTACTTGTAAAGATGCTTCTTTTGTATGTTTCTTTTGCTTACCCGGGATGTTTGATGGTAGAGTTAGAAGCTTTCTCTGGTTTTCGATGATACCATTACTGGTTTCATCAGAAACAGAAATCCGTTACCTTTGTTTCTGTTCTCGTAGGTTCATTCATGTTTTTCCTTTGTTGAAATCCTCGCTGGTTCATGTATTCATTGGTTGTGGCTGACTATGATGTTTCGTATGAGTGTGGCCTCTTGCCTTTGTCCCTAGAACCATTATGATAAGCAAGACGCAAGGCTATGGCAACAAGCTCTAAAACTCTCGGTTTGTTGCAAAAGGTCCTTTCTTTGGGTTGTCGAAGTTGTGGCTGGTTTGACATGCTTGATTTTTATTTGCTGCCTGACTACGATACCATGTCAATATCTGTTTTTTTTAAAAAACTGCATTTAGAGAAGATTACTTGTGAATGCATTTTGCAACTGAGAGGGACCTGGATATTAATCATGCATTTGGTATTCATTTCCTGGTTTGGGTCTGATATTTTGAAGGGTTAGAGTTTAGGATTTTGGCAAGTATGCAGGGCATTTAGAGTATGTAGCTTTGTTGCATCTCCTGGGGAATGTTTAAGCTATATTTACTGATTTTCTAAGTTTCTTTGCATAAACTCCTAGCCTGGGCTCCGTGAAGAGTTCGGAAAATGCATGCTTTGACCCCTCTCTATCCCCGAATTCCCTTGTTTTGTTTGTCTAAGTGCGCATTCATGATGAACATAGTGAACCTTGGGCTGCAAAATTTTCTGGTTTTCTTGATGAGCTGCATTTCACCTTTATGTTTTGCCATTTTCCCTGCTCCCCGCAGCAACCCATCAAAATTGGTTTAATCATCTACTTTGCTAGCTCAATCTGAGGTCTAAATGTTTGAATGATAAGATTGCTAAGAAATCTGCAACAACAAGGTTGGAGTTGTCTATTTTGTTGCAGCAATGGTCATTTGCTTTGTTGCTAAGGTTCTCGTGTTGTTCGAAGTTTCTGTTTTGTCCATCAGGCATACGTTTGCCGCGAGTTCCTCCCTTTGTGCATTTGTCGCATTTTTACATTCAACTGCATCATAGAGCTGCTGATGCTTGCAATGTTTTTCCTGATGCATTCGGCAGGTCCATTTTCCGCTGTTTCCCCAGTTGCTGCCCCGTCCCTTTTTGTGTACTGTTAATGCTGTTTTTTTTTTAGCGGTAATAAGTATAAGTTGTGCATTTTTGATGGTTTGGGACTGATCTACATCAGTCCCAAACCACTGATCTACATCAGGTCCATTTTCGAATATGGATTGCATATAAAACTACTGCTGCATTTTTTCTGTTTCTTTCTTTTCGCTATCAGTTTCTTTACCCCTGATGGCCAGCTCCAACCCTTAGCTACAAACCTGCAACGAAATTGTGTGTTTGGTTGATGATTGATAGGTAAAAATCTGAGAATTTGATGAGCCTGTTTGCATTGTGAAATGGGTAAAAGCCGCGGCTAGAAACTTGCAGCAAACTTGAAAGCAAAAGAAAGCATGTTTCATTTTAGTTGCAGAAGTTAAGGTCCCACGTAACTTGCATGAACATGCATGAAAATGGTCTCCAATTTTGCACTTCAACCCCTTAATTTGGGTTTAGCGCTACTATGGCCCAATTAGTTGAATAATTTAATCAATTTTGTCATCTTACTCGCTCTTGGTATGCTTTGATATGATTTTGGGTAAAACGTTAGTGAGTTTAGAATGAATTTGTAGGTTTTAATAACTTTTCATAGACTCATAGCTTTGATTTGAATTTTTAGTGGAATGTTTGAATTTTGTCGTTTAATTGTAAAATGGGTTTTTTTTTTATTCATTTCTTGTGAATTTTATCATTTGATCGGAGGTCTCACTTTAGGTCCTTAATTTTATTTTATTTTATAGTAATAATAAATTAATTCTTTATATGGACCTTTGTTTGTTTAATTGGGAGAATAGGGGGGGTGTTTAACTTCTTTGGAATGCTTTGTTTAATTATTCAATTTTATATTTATTCTTTTCCTTGAAATTTTGTTAATTAAAGTGATGCATTAACCCCTTGTTTTGATAGTTTTAGCCCAAATTAGCTCTTTCTTTGGTGACTATAGCCCAAGTTAAGTCTTGTCCACCTTATTAGCATTACAAGCGAGGGGAGGTACAATTTCTTTTATCCTTTTTTTTTCTCTCCTATGTGATCCAACGTGCTAAGTGAGAATTGCATGTCTACTTTGCTTTCCTTGTCTTTCTTTAATTCCTCTCATTTATTTCATTTATCGTTGCATTTTAAGTTATTCTTTATGGGGTATGTGTACACCTCTTGGCTTGTAATAGATAGGGCTTGGAGAGCATTTTGTCCATTTTCCCCTTCCCCTTTTGTTTTAGTTAGCAAATGTAATAGGTTCATTGCTTGCCTTTGTTGCTATGTGTTAATTTGCTTTATTAGGCTCTTGCATTTAGTCGAGCATGCTAAGTGGTATGTGCTACGTGTTTATAGATGATTTGCATGTCTACTTGCTTTCTATAGTCGTAGATGAATGATGGATGAATGCACGTCACCACACTAGTCCAACGCTAGTTGTGGTTCATTGTCGCGTTTTCCACTAGTCCAACGCTAGTGAAAAATCATAGATATGGGCTAGTCCAACGCTAGACCCTTAGGGATTTCCCTCGCTAGTTCATACTTGCATGTTTCACTACATTTCATGCATTTTTCTTAGTTTTCAAACATTTGGCATGCCCCTCCAACCCTTTCCCTTTCATTTTAGACTTTTGCATCTTCATGCTAGTTATAGGGTACATTTGCTTGAGGGTCCCCTTTCGATAAGGGAAACGAGCGAGTGTGGCTACAAAATAGCCTTAACACGCTAGTTCTTCCTTCTAATCAAAGGGAAAATTAAAGTCGAGAAATTAGGAGTCATTCCCGTACCCGACTTGATGCACTCCTATAAGTTCATGCATCTCCATCTTATCATATCACTTTTTTCATTTTTTTATCTACGTTTTTTCACTATTTATGTCTTTCTCACTCCACATGCCGTGTTCACACACATTCCCTATCACTCATTTATTTTCTAACTCACAAATTGCATCCAATTGCACTTATATGTATCTACTATCATATTTTCATCCATTTGCACACAGACACCTTTATTTTCTCAATTTGCACACACGCACTTGTCTTACATTTGCACACATGCACGTTTTCTTACATTTTCACACTTGCACTCATATTTGAGTCCTCATTTGCATCATTCGCGACCTCTATGAGGACTTTCCTTATTGGCCACCACAACTCATGTGGTTGGGACCAAAAAGCCTCGTAAGAGACATTTTAGATTTATGATTGCATTTCTTTTTCATATCCATTAGTCATATCCAACATGCAACGCATATTTTGGGTAGAAGAAATTAGGAAAAGAAGGGCTAAGTCACGCAACTAGCTTTTGCTAGGGTAAGGGAGTGCCTTAGGCTTTGCCTTTGCCTTCTCCCTTATCAAATGTGATCCCCGATCCCTTTCTTTGGTTACGTAGACCTAAAAGTTTTTTAAAAAGGGTTTGTTTACTTTTCTTTCCAAAAAATCACTTTTTGGGTGATTTGGTACACCCTAACTCTATACCAAGTGGCGACTCCATTTTCTATTCAAAACCCTTTTTTGAACTTTGTTTGGCCAAACCGTCGCATTTTCAAGTCCCATGGCCTTTTATTTTCATTTTCACACACGTTCACATACACATTCCACACCTACACTCACACATCAAAAAGTGGGGCGCGACAGTTGGCTACTCCACTGGGGATTTCCTAAGTGGGTCCAAGCATTTGATTTGGCTATCTTTTCCCTTTTCTACCCTTTTTATGCATAGCATTTGGATATTAGGGTTGCATTTTCCATTTTAGGACTTTTTGCCTCGCGCGCGTATCAAGCTATTCCCTCACTCACGTATGTATGATTGGTTGTTTAGATGTATGTTGTACTTGTTTTATCTCGCGCTTTGCATTGCATTTGGGGGGGTGTGTGTCACCTTTAGAGCCTCGCGTTGGTTCTCAACCCCTTCCCTCAAATAGGGAACACTTCATACGTGCACGTTTATTTACTGTTATCCCATTTTATTTTATTTTTCGTGGGCTCTTTCCCACACCGCCTTGTAGGACTAGGAATGATTTCTCTAGGTATGTGGATGGTGTGCTCTGCGCCCATAGCAATACCTAGGGGACCGCTCGAGCCACCGACCAAGGGTCTTGGGATTGACGACCCATTCCCTTAGGTCTGAAGGTTTGGGGACCTTTTTAAACCTTATCGAGTCTAGTCGTATTAGTGAACCTCAGCCTCATGCATCCATGTTAGAGTTTGCCTAGGTTAGAGTCAGCCTCACCCTTTTTTAAGTACATTAGGCACGAGGGAAGGGGTTCCACCCCTTTTACTTGCTTTTATTGTATCTCTTTTCTCAATTGCTTCCAATATGTTATGTGTACTATCAACTGCACTAACCATTTCTTTGTTTTCTTGGCCTGCATTCATGTGCCTTAGCAATAAGAGGCCTCTTTGGCACTCTTTTAGTGACCTACCCACTAGATAATTTACATGTTTAAATTTCAGTCATTACACTTAATTTTCAATAAGTACATTTCATTTTAGACATTTTCCCCCCGATGCATTATTTATGTCCTTTAGGCCATATTTGTCACATATTTACATCGTTTTAATAAATGGCATCATGCATTAAACCTTAGAAGGAACGCCATTTAGGCAATTCCATTGTAGGATAAGCCAACCCTATAATCCCATGGGTATTTAACCCTATTTTTGGGATCTGCACGTTTACCCTTTTTGCAAAATAACCTGAGGGGTAAAATCCCAAGGTAACGGTATCTAAGTGAATTCCCCATCCAGATGATGCAGTGTCGAATGCTCAACCAAGTCCCTCGAGAGCTGAATCAGTGGAAGAATAACCTATCTTATGAGATTGGGGGGCTGTTCCAATATGTGGGGCATCTACCAAGCCTTGTCGACATAATACCCAACGTGTCTGCTATCCAAGCATTGATCAATTATTGGGATCCGGATGCCTCAGTTTTTCGTTTTGGAACGTGTGAACTCACCCCAACCCTAGAAGAGTTAGAGGGATTGTTGCAAGTATCGGAAAAAGGCAGTCCTGTGATATACCCGAGTGGAGGAACGAGAGAGCAATTTTGCAGATTTTTGGGATTGAGGAACAATAGCTTAGACCAACACCCCGACGCTAGATCTTGTCCACTGAGGTTTTTATATGACCGGTTTGGGGAAAAGGAGTCCTTCGAACGCCATCAGATCGATTTCTTTATCAATGGGAAGAGAAGCGTGTGCAAGCTTTTGGTTTGGTTTTGATCAACTTATTGCTATTCCCTCAAAGGCATGGCAATGTGACATTTGCAACCATCAATATGATTCAAAGCCTTTTTTTAGGAATTCGTGGAACAACACCAACTTTGATACCCGTCGTCATAGCGGACATCTTCTCAGCCCTTATCAATTGCCAAAAGAAAGGGGGTTTCTTCTACGCTTCAAATTTGGTACTTCAAATATGGATCATGAAACATTTGGTGAAGAGATCACTTAACCCTTTGGGTCCTTGTCTCCCAGTTGAGAATTGGATTGATTCGCATCGAGAGAGAGTCAGCCGCTACTACCGCGTGATGTCGTCAAGCTAGTTTATTGAGGAATTCAACAATTTGACACCAGAAAAGGTACAGTAAGTTCTAGATTGGACCAAGGTTAGAGACCCAGCCTTTAGGACCACTCAACATGACTTCATCCCTCTAGTTGGAGTTAATGGTCTAGTCGCCTATATTCCACAAAGGGTTATGAGACAGTTTGGATACCCACAAAGTATTCCTATGGTACAAGGGGTTGAAGATTTCAGATTGAGAACGGTGACCGAGAGTCGAAGCATGGTATTAGAGGCTTGGGGAAATTTGCAAGGTTTTGGAAATTTGCAGTTGGAATTGGTAAACAAGGTGGCACCTGCAGTTATGCCTGGGTACAATGAATGGATCAGACAAAGGGTGGAACATGATAGAGCAAGGCAACAATCAGCATCAGCTAGTCCCGAAGAACAAATGGAGAAGCTAATGAAGGAATTAGAGGAATCTCAAGCCCAGCTTATAATGGCCAACAAAGTTTTAGAAGATACCCAAGTGCAGTTGAGGAGGGAGAAGAAGAAGAACGAGAAACTAGAGGAAGCCATAGGCGCCCTTGATAGAATTAAGGAAGGAGCGCGTAAGCTCAGTTTAAGGAGCTCTAGAGAGTCACAAAGTACAAGTCTCATGAGACATAGGAATTTTGTAAACATGGTTACTAGGACCATTGACGAAGTTGTAAAGAAAGATTGAACTCTTCCACATTTTATGAGAAGCTTTCCATTTCAAAGTTCTAAATTCACTTACAGGTTTGGAAATGGGATTTTACCCTGAAGGCTTGCATTTTCATGCTAGACCTACCCTTGGCATAAAAAGGGCTCCCCCATAGGACATGCATCCGAATTTTTTGAATATTTACTAACTCTTGTCTTTTTCTTTTCCTTTTATTTATTTTTATTGCAATAGCTAAGCGAGGGCTAAATCTAAAGGCAATTCCTTTCAAAATTCTCAGGTAATATTTAAACATAACTTCTCGTCGAAACCCCATCATAACGCGATCCCGAAGTAAAGCCCAAAGGAATCGTGTAGACATGAGTACTCAGCCAGAATCGTCTGATAAGACCACTGCAACTACCCAGCCGGAAGCCGCAAGTCCCGGGGTTCAGTTGACTAAATTACTTATCAAATTTAGGGAAATGGCGTTTGAGATGGCCGCCCAAAAGAAGTTGATTAACGAGCTCATTAGTAGTGGAGTGCAGCCCGAGCCTCCGTCCATCAGACAACCGGAATCCGAACCATTTGTCATTCCCCCAATTCAAACTACTTTTGAGGGAGTTTTCAACCCGCAATATACTTACACTCAAAATCTTCCGTTCTATCCTCTCTATGGGCAAGGGTATCAGCCTCAAGGTGGTCAAGGTGGTCCGAGCATGCCTCCAGATCCACAAGCTTTTTATCAGACTACCACAGAGCCTGTTGTGCCAGAGCACACTGTTCAAACTAAGCCGGAAGTGGGAGAGCCGTCTGCCCCGGTTGATATGAAGTTACTTAAGCGGTTGGATCGTTTCGATGAGTTCATCAGAAAAAACCAAGGTTTAAGCAAGCAAGGGGTGTTAGACTACGATGATCTGTGCCTGTTTCCAAATGTACAGCTGCCCGTGGGATCCAAGACCCCGAAGTTCAATAAATATGATGGTACGGACAATCCTAAGACACACTTGCGTTTGTTTGCCAACAAGTTGGGCAGACCAGTGGATGATGAAAACTTGCCATTAAGGTTATTTCCAGAGAGTCTAGAAGGCGACGCCCTTATTGGTATTCAAACTTAAAACCGGAGGAGATGAAGACCTGGCTTGATCCGTCCAACGCCTTTATCAGACAGTACGAGTATAACTGCGAGTTAGCACCGACCAGAACTATTTTGGAAGGCACGAAGAGGCGACCATCTGAAGATCATAAGACATACGCCAAAAGATGGAGAAAGATAGCTGCCAAGGTTGAGCCTCCGATGACCGAAGATGAAATTATTCGCACCTTTATAAAGGCGCGTGATCCTCCATACTTTGAAAAAATTTTCCGTATGACTGGGTGCACATTTGCTGCGATTGTGAATAAACTCGAAAAGTATGATGATTTTGTGAGAGTCGGAAAAATTGTCAACGTCTCTGCCCTAAAATCGCAAGTAGAAGCTTTGCAAGGGCAAGGGAGCAGTGGAAAGAAGTCTCAGTTTAAAAAGAAAGAGGGGGAGGCAACTTTTATCTGGAACCAGAACCCTTCACCCAAACCCCGATACCAACCTAATCTGACCTACCAACCACATTACCCTTATTATTCAAACCCGCACCATGTATATACTACCAATATCCACCACCCTCGACCTCGCTCAAGCTATCCTAATCCACCTGTAGCCCCTTTTCAAATTTCTCAACCAAATCCGCCCTAAAACTGACCTCGCCCTCCATATAACCCAAGATTTCCTCCCCCAAATAGACCTGTTTACAACCATCCTCAACCTCCTGAACCTTACAACCGACCCCCTAGCCGTATATTTACCAATTTAGGCAGGTCTCTAGACCAATTGTATGACCAGTTAAAGGCGGCCGGGAAAATTGGTATGGTACCCCCTCCTACCTATCCATTTGGCATGCCCGCTTGGTATAACCCGCAAGCTGTCTATGCTTATCATTCAGGGGCACCCGGACATTCAACTTTGGATTGCAAGGCTCTTAAGCATAAAGTTCAAGATATGATTGAAGTTGGAGAGATTGTAATTAGAAAAAGGGAGGCACAAGGGCCGAATATAAATAGGAACCCCTTGCCGGAACATGCTAATACCATTGGGGTCATTCTGGACGACACAGAGTATGACGAGCTAGCCCAAAAATTGGCAAGGGAAGCTGAGGTGTTTGGGGTCACAGACCGGCCATTCATAATAGAAGATGAACCGTTTGAGGAGGATAAAGACCTTTTATTTTGGATCTCACTCCAGTTGAAAGCAAGCCTTTGGAGCCAGTAGTCATCGAATTCCCAGGGCAGGAGCCTGTTCTAAATTTGCAGCAAGTGCCATGGAATTACAATGAATCTGTCATACAAATTGGAGGAAAGCCAGTTGCCAAAGAGGAGGTGTCAGTGGTCACTAGATCAGGGAGGATTGCAAGTCCGTTTGGAGCTACCGTTCCGATTCAAACAAACATCCCCGAGCAGCCCGCTAAACCAACAATTACTGAGAAAGAAGCCATGGATTTTCTTAAAAGGCTGCAAAGAAGCGAATATAATGTAGTCGAGAAGCTAAGTAAGTCGCCCACCCAAATATCCATGTTGGATCTGTTTTTTTCTTCGGATATGCATAGGGATACGTTGCTCGAAGTGTTGACCAAAGCTCAAATCCCTAAGGACATTTCGGTTGCTAATTTCTCACATATGGTTGGGAGTGTGTTATTTACAAAACAAATCACTTTCTCTGATGATAAGCTACCGGCGGAAGGCATTGGACATAACAAGACTCTGTACATAGCTGTGAGGTGCAATGGAAAAATTTTGCCAAAGGTGTTGATTGATAATGGATCTGCGCTTAATATCTGTCCTTGGAGTACCTTGGAAAAGTTAGGGTTACAAGATATCAAGCTGAGGCCTTCAGGGACCATAGTTAGAGGTTTTGATGGAGCACAAAGAGAGCCTATAGGAGAAGTGGATCTAGTTATCGAGATAGGGCCCACACAGTTTCAAATAGCTTGCCAAGTCATGCATTTTCCTAGTATTTACAATGTTTTGCTTGGAAGGCCGTGGATTCATAAGTCCGGAGTTGTGCCCTCTTCATTGCATCAATTGTTGAAATTCATAATAAATGACAAATTGATAACTATCTTTGCTGAGGAGGATTGCCTCGTGATTGCTGATTCTGGGTCCGAAGAAGATGGTAGCCAAAACGCCACAGTGACCCCTCATAGCACAGCTGATATCGTCTCCGTAAGTTGGATAACAAAAAAGGAACGAGCTCTGTCAAAGGCCAGTGTCATGATGGCTAAGGAAATGATCCGCGGAGAATATGAGTTTGACAAAGGGTTGGGACGTGATCTACAAGGAATTTTGAAGCCAGTGCAAATTGTGGAGAAAAGGGACTCATTCGGCTTGGGTTTCCGACCAACCGCTAAAGACATCAAAGAAATGAAGGAACGCAAGAGAGCTGAGAAAGAAGGCAGGCAAAAGGCTTTTGATATTCTACCACTGCATTATACTTTTCCACGACCAATCGAGGTGATCACATCAGAGATTAACCCAGTTGATGGAATCGAAACTAGTTTGGCCCAATTGTTCGTTGGGGCAACATTTGAAGACAGTTTTCCAGATGAGGCCGAGTTTCCCGACATCCCTGAAGGATCAATTTCTAATTGGACAGCCGAGTTTCTGCCCATTCGGAAGGAGTTTCGGTAAATCTAAGGGGGTTTGTCATTCATGCGAATTCATGAAAATACTTCTGCATCTGTAAATAGCTAATGAAAGCATCTTTAACTTTGACTAAATTTGCACGTGGAAATATTGTTAAGCTTCCATTTCGTTTCCGCTTGCTTTCTTTTGTTTTCGCTTTCAATCAAAGGTTTTATGAAAATGCACGAGTTGTTCTTGTCATGTTGAGTTGTTCATTTGTTTGTTTATATTGCTTGTTCATTTGTTTGTTGTATATTTGTTTGCTTATTATCCCACATTCGTTAATTCTTTCAGATGGCCAAAAGTAAAACTATTTGACCCTTTGGATATCACTATTCTGGAATTCAATAATGGCAATCTCTATATCACTCACGACTTGGAGGTCTGGGAATCCGAGCTCCAAAGCGAGAGTGATAATGAAGAGGTATTCGATTCTTTTGCAAAGAATTTTCAACAATATGAGGAAAAACCAAAATCGAACTTGGAAGAAACAGAAAAGGTTAACATTGGCACTAAAGACGAAGTTAAAGAGGTGCAAATTAGTATTCATTTGAATGAGGGGCAGAAAAAGGAGATGCTTGAATTTTTGACTATGTTCCAGGATGTATTCGCATGGTCTTATGATGATATGACTGGTATTTCAACTGATGTGGTAGTGCATAAGTTGCCCACAGACCCTACTTTTCCACCCGTAAAACAAAAATCTCGAAAATTCAAACCAGATATGAGCCTCAAAATAAAAGAACAAATTGAAAAACAGCTCAAAACCAACATTATCATTGTTTCCCATTACCCTGTTTGGCTTTCGAATCCAGTCCCTGTTCCAAAAAAGAATGGAGAGGTGCGAGTTTGTGTTGATTATAGAGACCTCAATAAGGCCAGTCCTAAAGATGATTTTCCTCTGCCAAATATTCACATTCTCCTGGACAATGCTGCTGGGCATGAGATTGAATCCTTTTGTGATTGTTTCGCTGGATACCATCAGATTTTGATGGCAGAAGAGGACAGGGAGAAGACTGCTTTTATCACCCTTTGGGGCACGTTTTGCTACCGAGTGATGCCATTTGGTCTAAAGAATGCCGGAGCTACTTATCAAAGGACCATGACCACCCTGTTTCATGACATGATCCACCGGGAGATGGAGGTCTACGTGGACGACATCATAATCAAGTCTAAAAGAGCAGAGAACCACTTGGTCGATTTGAAGAAGCTGTTCGAAAGGTTGCGAAAGTACAATTTGAAACTAAATCCTGCAAAGTGCGCCTTTGGGGCACCAGCTGGTAAATTATTGGGCTTCATTGTTAATAAAAGAGGCATAGAGATAGATCCAGCAAAAATCAAAGCAATTCGAGATATGCCAGTGCCGAAAACTCAGAAGGACGTGAAAAGTTTCTTAGGAAAGGTTAATTTTATTGGGAGATTCTTTGCCCAATTAACTGCCACATGCGAGCCGTTGTTCAAATTGTTGAGAAAGAATGTGCCGTTGTACTGGAATGAGGAGTGCCAACAAGCTTTTGACAAGATTAAAGATTATTTGCTGCAGCCTCCGGTCCTAATGCCACCCAAACCGGGCCGACCATTGATCATGTACCTATCTGTGCTTGAAGAAGCAGTCGGGTGTGTTTTGGGGCAGCACGATGACTCTGGAAGGAAGGAGCAAGCCATTTACTATCTAAGCAAGAAGTTTACCCAGTATGAGGCTAATTATTCATTTATTGAAAAAAGCTGCTGTGCATTGGCTTGGGCAACTCAAAAGCTGAGACACTACCTGTTGAGCTATACCACTTATCTTATTTCCCGATCTGATCCTTTGAAGTATCTCTTGGAGAAGCCGATGCTAACTGGACGTCTAGCTAAATGGCAGATAATTCTCTCAAATTTTGATATTGTTTTCACTTCACAGAAGACTGTCAAGGGGCAAGCTATAGCTGATCATTTGGCAGAAAATCCAAGGGACGATGATTATCAGCCAATTCATACTTATTTTCCTGATGAGAAAGTCTTATTTGTACGCGCCACAGATGATATAAGTGAGCAAAGCCCTGAATGGAGGCTTTTCTTCGATGGAGCTTCGAATTCTCTCGGAGCTGGAATTGGAGCTGTTTTGGTTTTACCCGAAGGAAAGCACTACCCTGCCGCTGCCAAATTGCAATTTGCTTGCACAAACAACATGGCTGAATATGAAGCCTGCATTTTTGGTCTCAAAATGGCTTTAGAAATGAAAATCAAAGAGTTGATAGCTTTCAGTGATTCAGATTTGCTCGTGCACCAAACTTTGAAGCAGTGGATAACCAAAGATTCAAAAATTTTGCCCTACCATTGTAGTCTGCTCATTCTGGCCAAGCAATTTCAAAATTTGGAGTTCAGACATCTCCCGCGAGCTCGAAACGTATTTGCTAATACTTTGGCCACCTTAGCTTCTATGATCCAGTATCCAGATGAATTGAGAATCGAACCAATCCAGATTCAACTTCAAGACAAGCCCGCCCACTGTTGGGTTGTAGACAAGTCCTCTGACAATATTCCTTGGTATAATGATATTAAGGAGTTTCTCAAAACGGGGTCTTACCCTCTGCATGCTAGTACAAAAGACAAGAGTTTTCTGCGTAGAATGGTTTCAAAATTTTTCTTGAGTGGAGAAGTTTTGTATAAAAGAACCTCAGATTTGAACCTTTTAAGGTGCATTGATGAAGACGAAACTCAATATATGATGAAAGAAGTGCATAGTGGCGTTTGTGGACCTCACATGAATGGCCATTTGCTAGCTAAGAAAATCATGAGAACCGGATACTTCTGGCTTACTATGGAGCGTGATTGTATAGATTTTGTCCGGAGATGTATAAAATGTCAAATGCATGGTGACGTTATACACGCTCCACCCACTGAATTGCATAGTATGATCGCCCCATGGCCCTGTTCAATGTGGGGTATGGACGTGATTGGTACAATTGATCCTCCCGCCTCAAATGGACATCGATTTATATTGGTGGCAATTGAGTACTTTACCAAATGGGTTGAAGCGGAGTCATTCAAACATGTAACGAAGAAGGTAGTTGCCGATTTCTTGAGAAATCACATCATCTGTCGCTTTGGAGTACCCGAAACGCTTATTACAGACAATGCCAAGAATCTGAACAATGACATGGTAGATGGACTATGCGAGCAGTTCAAGATCAAACACCGCAACTCTGCCATTTATAGGTCTCAGATGAATGGAGCTGTAGAAGCCGCAAACAAGAATTTGAAGAAGATTATCCGTAAAATGACTGAAAGGCATCGCGATTGGCATGAAAAGTTGCCTTATGCATTAATGGCGTATCGGACTTCTATCCGGACATCGACTGGGGCAACGCCATATTCACTCATGTATGGAATGGAAACTGTATTACCAGCTGAAGTTGAAATTTCTTCGCTACGAATCCTCATGGAAGCTAAATTGGAGGAGGCTGATTGGATAAAACAGCGCCATGAGCAATTGACTTTGATCGATGAAAAGCGGTTCAATGCTATCTGTCATGGTCAGTGCTATCAGAAACGTGTGGCCCGGGTTTACAACAAAAAAGTCCATCGGCGCGCATTCGAAGAAGGTGACAAAGTACTAAAGCGAATTTTGCCGATGCAAGATGAAGCTAAAGGCAAATTTGCTCCAAATTGGCAAGGGCCGTTCATTGTCCAAAAAGTATTACCTGGCGGAGCACTTATCTTGGCAGAAATAGATGGACGAACATTCCCTCAACCCATCAACTCAGACATGTGCAAGAAGTTTTTCATTTGATCATGCAAATTTTCTTTAGAAATTCATGAAAATGGCGAAATGCAAGTCAGGCCATCTTCTTTTACACTTAAAACATTTTATCTCTACTTGTCCCCTTTGAGCCATCAGAATTGACAAATTTTCGTTTGATAACCCCTGAGAATTGCAAACCCCACATTGGGGCAAATTTATTTTGAAAGAAAGATGATCAAAAAGAAAAGAGAACCCCACACTGGGGCAAATTTAGTTTTTAAAGAAAAATGCGAAAGTGAGAAAAATGCAATGAAGAAAATGCAAAGAGAGAAAATCCGATCAAACTGGGGCAAATTTTCCTCGGTTTCGTTCAAAATCGGAAACGATTTCAAAATAGTGCAATTTCAAATTATTTCACACCTCGCATCAAAATTTGCTTTCAAGCCTCAACTTTTCTTGAAAAACACCCTACCTGACCTCATTACAAAGCCCAAAGTCCTGGCTTTCGTCATTTGTTGTATTTCTATTAGGAAATTTGTTAATCAACTGGCAGGTGATGTCCGTAATGCTTTCGCCTAATCTTACAAGGGAAGTGCATTTTACTGATGCTCGAAATCTTTAACTCATATTTCTGAGTCGATCATGGTCAAGATACTTCATTGTTCTTTAGGTGAAAACCTGAAAGGGCGCCTCGGAAAAAGAAAAAAGAAAAGAAAAAAAGAAAAAAAAAGAAAAAGAAAAAGACAAAAACAAAAACAAAAAGGGTGGGGGCAGCCTTGGTGAAAACCCAAAAGGGCGCCAAGGTAGGTTTTCTCAACAAGACGAGCACGAGAAGGAACAGCTGGTGACCTGGTTCATTTGGACTTTCCCTCATGATTGCGATACTTCTGCCAGTATCGAATTCCGAAGTAAATATATCCAAAGTCTTGAATATGATATTCGTTGGCCAAATTTGTATTTTTCTTTACAAATATTCTTTTGTAAAATATATTTTTATAAACCTCTTGGTTTCTCTCGATTATTTGCGTTCGACTACTTGTGGTTGTCTGCATTCTTTTGCATGCTCATCTTTGCCTGACATAGGAAATCATCTTGCATATATCATTGATTTTTATGTGACAAATTTTTCATGCATCGTTCTTTCACCATTGGGTTCGAATGGATGATGAACCCTAAGGTTTGTGCAAAGATAGGGGAATTCAATCATCTACTAAAGGAAGTAAGATGCAACAAAGCTGCTACATAGATTTGGTGACGTGGTAAATACGTACTTTATCGGTCTCAGAAATGGAAAGGTTTCAAAATTACAAGTTCAACTAAGCCAGACGCCACAGAACAGAAGCAAAAGCATCACAAGACTCATGTTTACACGATTCTCAAGGCAAACTGGATCAAATGATGGTGGCAAGTCCATTATTTCTTCTTTTCTTGCAGGAACGTTGTGTTTACAAATGAAAACAACCACTCTCCTTTTCGCACCTAAATCGATGACAGAAAAAGCTCCCCAGTAAGCAAAGACGAAGTGATAATGTTATTGGCAAAGCTTGATCATAAGAGACAACATCAGTTATCGCTTCAGCTACAGAGATCAAATCTCCCTCTTGGTACAAAAGTTTGAACTACTCCCAGGTAAAAACTCAATTCATTGTTTAAACCTCCCCAGTGAAGTCCCGTTTTAAATTTCTTGTTCGGGTCAGTCCCGTTTTAAATTCCTGTTCGGGTCAGTCCCGTTTTAATTCCTTGTTCGGGTCAGTCCCGTTTTAAATTCATGTTCGGGTCAGTCCCGTTTTAAATTCCTGTTCGGGTCAGTCCCGTTTTAAATTTCTGTTCGGGTCAGTCCCGTTTTAAATTCCTGTTCGGGTCAGTCCCGTTTTAAATTTCTTGTTCGGGTCAATCCCGTTTTAAATTCCTGTTCGGTTCAGTCCCGTTTAAATTCCTGTTCGGGTCAGTCCCGTTTAAAATTCCTGTTCGGGTCAGTCCCAGTTTTAAATTCATGTTCGGGTCAACCCCGTTTTAAATTCTTGTTCGTTAGAATCCTTTTGCAGCCAAATAACACAGGTGAAGATTTGGTGTCTACTTCTTTGTCTCAAGTTTTTTCAAAACTCGGACAAAGAGGGGCAAACTGTAGACACCAAAATTTTATTGCAATTTCTTTCACTATTTTGTCATGTCAGTTTTATTCACTTTTAATTTTTAGTTTTTTAGTTTATTTTTATTTTTGGAGTTTTAGCATAGAATTTCGAAAGAAAGAAAAAAAAAAGAGAGAAAAGAAGAAAAGAGGAAAAGAGGAAAAAGAGAAAAATGATGAAAAATGAAATGATGAAAAAATTGTAATTTTGCTGTTTATTATTTCTAGTTTATTTATTTTTATCCGATGTTAGTTAAATAGTTTCTTTTTTAATTTCATTATCATTTTGTTAAATTATTTTAAAAAGAAAAAAAAAAGGAAAAAAGGAAAAAAGAAGAAAGAAAATTAGCATTTCATTTGTATCTTAATTAGCATTTCTTCATTTATTTTTTATTAAGTAATTAGTTATCTATATTTAAAAAAAAAAAAAAAAAAAAGAGGAGCTCGCGGGGGCACGGCACGCTGCATTTGTTGGCAGCTTGCAAAGGACGAATGCAGGCTCATCGGATGGCCAAGAAAAAGGGTTTGAGAGGGATAATTTCTAGCCATTGAATACAGGGTTTTGGGGGTGGCTAGCCGGATATAAAAAGAAAGGGAACTGCAGCCGCAAAAAAGGAGGAATCCTCAGCCGACCGAATTGTACTCCTTGAACGCGGCCAAGTCGAAGCCGGGCAGGTTGAGGCCCTTTACCTGGTCCAGGGCTCGCGTGAAGCCGACCTGGATGATGGGCTGGTTGAGGAGGGCGACGTCCTCCGTGAACCGTTCGGAAGAGATGAACTCCCGAACGGCCTTCTTCCGCTCCCGGCTGACGGTGCCGGAAAGCTCCAGGGCATGGTCCGCCTTCAGCTTCTCCACGCTCGTCCTCTCTTGGTCTAGCTCTGACCTGGTGGAGGCGAGCTGGACCTGAGCTGTTTCCAGCTCCTTCTCGGCCTCGCCCAACTTGGCCTTAAGGGAGTCCGTCTCCTTAAGAGCTTGAGCTAGCCTCTGCTCTGTCTCCCGATTCAGCTTCTGCAGCTTCTCCAAGTCGGGAGACAGCTCGGAGAAGCGAGTCACCAGGGCAGCGCCGGCGGCATTGGCCTAAGGTAAGGGAAGCAAAGCCAGCACATTACTACCTCTATCCAGGGAAAAAACAGAAAAACAAGTGGCCTAAGGGGGAGAAGGCTTACTTGGGCCTGGGCGGTGAAATACGCATCCTGGAGCTCGGACGGGCTTGCC